>NC_061091.1:18334602-18362102 GCF_015104395.2 Macrobrachium nipponense
CTACTGGGTGCCAATGGGCGCCCAATTAAGCCCAGCTGCTGTACTACTGGGTTAACTGTCACAATAGGGTAATCCAACATACGTTAAAGAGTGCTTTAAGACACAGGGTGCTCTTCTGTCACCACGGAAACACCGTCATTATGATGTCCTGACAAAGGCAGTAGATGCTCCCAAGACAAGGCACAATTAACAGCAATTTCTGACATAACAGAAAAAGGTTCAAACTGTGGAAAGGACTTGGGACTGTCCCAATAACTACATGAGGGCTTGGGGCTGCCATCAGGCTCTTTCTATCTTTTACTAGGAATCGGTGGAGGCTGATCACAACCGGAACTCCCTGGACCAAAGTTTGTTGTTGTTGAGGAGCTTGGAAGGGCTGGAACTTCCTAGGCTTCTTCTTGGCTTTGGGATTCAATGAGGAAGACTCCAGTTTCCTTTGGAGACCAATCCCCACTGAACTCTTAGACTTTGGTTAAATCTAGCAGCCTCATGTTGTACCTCGTTCACTGCTGAGGCTGGAAAAAGGTCCGGTCCCCATATTGAAGAGGCCAGGAGTTTGTTGGGCTCATGCCGGACTGTGGATTCCGCTAGAACATGCTTCCTGCAATTCCTCCTAGCCACAACAAAATCATATAAGTCACATTGCATAATTGACAATTGTGCCTTAGCTATGATCTTGAACAATGGCTCCTGTGCATAGATAAGAGCCGCTGCTTCTGTCATGACTAGTACGTTGAGGGATTTCGCAAGCCGGGTTCTAGCATCGAATTCTGTCTGGATGAGCCCATCGGACAGCCTGGGTAATCTCTCACTAAACAGAGAGATGGCACAGTCAGGTTTTAGCTCCCCAACCGAGAAGGTGGCTGGGAGGTCTACCCAAAGGTCATCTGTTCCGGGGAGTAGAAGAGAGGTCGGTTCCGTCTCCCGGAACTGTGGCATAGGCTCATCTCTCATTGCTGCTTGCAGAGTGAGTTCTGCCACTTTAGATGTGAACGGGATGGGAGTCTCCTCGTCCACAGTGAAAATTGTGAAGGGACTTCGGAAAGCCGTAACCTTAGTGTTTACCACACTGCCATTCCTCTAGGTTACGGATCCAAGCTTGTTGTGCTTGGTCCCGAGAGAGGATAACCGTCTCTTTTGGGACCTAATCCTCTCTTATCAAGGCAGACTCCGTGAGGCGGACATAGCCTATGAAAGGGGCTTGCAACCCTGGCGGGTGGAAATCGAAGTCCTCAATCCTTCGAGTCCCGCAGCCCTCAATCGTAAGCATTCCGTTCACGAAAGGTGCATATGAAGCCACTCTCCATGGATTACCTGGGTGGAAGGGAGGAAGAGTGGAGGAGTCCGGCATTAGCGGGCCTTGGGCTGCCTGACTGGCTTGCTGCAGCCCCGACGCTACGCCTTGCTGGAGACCTGCAACTATGTTCTCCTGTGTGACCAGCCTCTCGAGTATCTCCTGAAACTTGGTGTTTACCAAGTTTCCGACCATGTTGCCCATTTGTTGCATCATGTTGGAGGCAAATGCCTCCTGGTCAAAGGAGGGGGGCTCTGCCTTCTCCTTGGGTACTTTTGGTCTCGCACCTTTGGAGGTGGATGCCACAGGGTCAGCGGAGGAAGAGTGAGCTCTTTCCTTAGAAGACTTAGTCTTCGACCCTTTGGAGAGAGACTCATGTTTGACCCTGTCCGCTCCGGGATGGTGAGCCGGAGCTTTACTGACTTGGCTGGTACCTGGCTTTCTTAGCAGGGGCTTTGGCAGCGATTTAGTCACGCTTGCCCTTGACTTTAGGGATCGCCAAGACAGATTTCGATTGAGCTGACAGAAATCACCCGGAGAACCCCTGGAAGGAGGTAGAAGAGGAAGGAACCTATTTTACCGAGCGACACAGGCTGAGCCCAGAAAGAGCGCCTTTTCAATATCCGCGACTAATTCGAGAAACGCCACTGGCGCCATTTAGAAGAACTTGAATCACTAGAACTAGACGAAAGCTGATGACGCACTTCCAAAACACCTTTCCTATGACTGTCTTTTTTTGCAACCTGGGATGCAACAGGAGCAACTGAGGTTGCGACTGCCCGTGGGCAGACACCACCAACCTCCCTTGGACCTCCAGTATGCCTCCCAGGTGTAGGGGAGTATGACAGTGACCTCTGCATAGGAGAGTCAGTGGGCCGGACAGCCATCTCCTCCACTTCACTTCACTTACACTTTTTTCACAAAACTTATCCAAGAGGAAATGCGTCGACTCCCCTAAATGAGCGACTTTGTCAGCAAGCAGACCAATTTTCTGGTCAAACTTAAGATTCAAAGCTGGTGAGGTGATCTGGCTGGGAAGTGCTGGAGCTAGAGACGGAGCAGGTGGTTTATGGGGAGGGCTGGAAATGGGAGGAAGCAATTCAACATAACAGACAACAGGAACATTTATTTTACGAGAAGGATTACTGTCCTGACTAGCTAATGATTTTACTTCAGCTCTACATGCTGCTCTCTCTAACTTCAAAAGGCGAGAAGCTAAAGTTTTCCATGTTTCCTCATCCCACCCCTTACATTCATAACATGTCAATTCAGTAGAACATACCTGCCCCCTTCAAGCAGTGCATAAGGTACGAGAGTCATAAATAGCTTTAGTAAGTAGAGTATTGCAGCCTGTGCTGCTATACCAAATACTAGACAAACTAGTGTTTGACATAACTCACTAGAATTGTCAAAATCAGATACTAAATCAGAAAAAGCAATCACTAATCCAATTATCTGAATTCCTGACTAAATAATAGTTGCTGCCAAATGCTACGAAGTTAAAATGCTTCATCAAAGAGAAAATTTCCAACAAAATCCAAAACTCAGCTGTGATCTTAAAACCGTGTTGGTCTTAAACCGGCAGAAACAAAATTGGTCTCTAGGCTGTAGTTGTTCCTAACTTACCACAAAAGTGGGAGGGGTTATTCCCCTATGTAAGCAAGAGACTATCGCTACCGCTAGTTTTCAAAATTTAAGCTGCTGTCAAGTAGAAACTCTTAACTGAGTAATTACTGGGTAAGTTACTTATTTAAAAATGTTGATTATGCACTTCTGCTTAATTATACAAAATTAACATGAAAACTTGTAACTGTTCACAGAAATAGAAAAGTATAAAAACTTACACATAAAAGAATCAAAATAGGAGCCCTTAAAATATGTCTAAACTAATCTGACCCTTTACTAAGACAATTCTCCAATGAATATTACTTACAATGTGTTACTCCAGCAAGTGTCTGGTAGAATGTTGGAGTCTCCAAATCGTTGCATAAAGATGCATGACAAGGCTCAGCAAGTAACCAACGGGTGACAGTTGTAGCATCAGGGTAGGTTATTAACCAATCTTTGAATTCTTCGTAAGTTGCACGTTCATTCTGTAAAAAAAAAAAAAAAAAAAAAAATTATTTAAGCCAAGGTCTGGGTATGCATTCAACTTAAAGTTCAAAGCCTTTCTGTATCTTGCATGAAAGAACTGCTATATGTCACAGGGTCCTAATCACTAACAGAGCCCAAAATAAGTAAGATTAGATTGAATAAGACAAAGCTTACTTTACTGGCAGCACATAACATTATCAACTTAAGTGAGAAAAATCAGCAAAATAAGCATTTAATAAAAGCAGAGATATATTCATCAAATATCATTCCATAATATATTTACAAGCCATAAAAATAGAAATGCATAACAATTCCTGCCATACAATTTATACTGTTCACTTTCTTTTCATGTGGTAGATATGTACATACAATATGCACACATCAACTGGAACAAGAAACTAATCTATGTCGAAGTGAAGTATTAAACCATAACTAGTTATAAGATGATAAAAAACAACTCTGTCATTAGAATGAAACACATTTAGATAAATTTGCCTCATAGGTTTACAAAACAGGAAAAGAAATGCTATAATTTAATCCTTTGCCATAGTACCCAAGCTACGTAGATTACAACCATGAACACTACAATGTTATTATTTACTATTTAAGGAGAAAAATACAATTATCCTGTTTGGGTAGACCACCAATCACCATCATGACATTAGCACCCCAAACATTCACATCAAACAGAGAAAAACTAACCTTATCTCTCCTTTCCAAAGATATAAAAATGAAATAAAATACTAACTGGTCCAAAACACTTATGCAAAATCTCCGGTGTGTATCCCCCTTCCGTCTGCTGCAACTGCCGCAGCATATCACTCTTGACGACATGTGTCCCAGCTTCATTTGCGTAAACTCCAAAAATAACTGCAAAATCAAGAAAGATGCAAGTTAGCAACATCTGCAAATTCTCAAAAAGAGTACATGATGAATTCTATCTTAGATAATATTTAATTCGCCATTTATCACTATAAATGCACTCATTTCACTATGAATATAAACACAGTCACACTGGACAAAAATGGTATGGCAACAGCAGTGTGACAAAGATAATTAAGAGTATAAAATAGTAATAATGTACTACAGTGGAACCCCCATATTTGCATTCTCCAGATTCGTAGATTTCTCTCTGGAACGTTTCGCCGCATTATTTGCGGAAAATTCACCTATACGCAGCATTTTTCTATGAGAAATATCCACAGGTTCCTGTTTTTTTTTTTTTATCGATTTCATCATAAAATGCACTGTATTCCTGCTTGACATTTTTTATTATGTTTACATTATTATTATTGACAGTAACTGAACTAATCCATTCTGTAATGTATAATAAAACCAGTGTATCCTTGATACAAAAATGTCAAGTCATCGGTAAAACAAAAAATTATTCAAAACATCCAAGAACAGGTACAATTCTGCTGCACATCTTACTCACTACACTCAATCTTTCCGTACATGTCCTAAGTTTGGTACTATAGGTAACACATACATACTCTACTGCTTAGTAGGCTGTTCTTAAGCAAATTATAATGTAATTCATGTACTTACTGACAGAGATAAGCACTTATCTACAAAATCTAAGCCTAAGATAATATCCTCAAGATTTATTATATAAAATTTTCCACTCAACATGGCAACCAAATTATGTATAACTTTTTATTTATAATTGATTTAGAAGTTTAATGGTCCTTTTATGCTACATTTGAATGAAATATCACACTCTAAGATGAACATTGTGTTGTTAATATTCTTTACCAACACATTTCTTAAAATGTCAGATTATAATTCAGAGAGAGAGAGAGAGAGAATGAGGCCATATTTTTATCCTTCCTCATAAAAACGTGGATATTTTATTGAAATATTTATCAAGATACACATCACAATACTCAATACGAGAAGTCTTTAATTCCCTACACGGTAAACCGTGGGAGTCTCAATGCCAGAATTATGAATACTGATGTTCATGAGTGTAAGGAAGCTGTAATGTTGAATTAAAGTGATGTAGTACATTGTTGCCTTAATTTTATATATTTATGGCTATTCTTAACTCTAGCTGTATATACACTAAATATCATAGATCTGTTTAATCAGTTACATATTTGTATATTCTCTATATGCTTCTTTTTGCTGCATACTATTACTTTCATAAATGGGCCCTTCTGTTTGGTATAAGACTGTTAAATAAGTTATTGGCCTTCATGGTTCTTTACGCAATGACTGTGCAGTCCCGCATCAAAAAATAATATGTAATTACAAATCAATAACTATATACTAATACAACCACAACACCAGTACTGTTGGAACTTACATTTAACTTTCTCCTCCCGATTTCCTCGAGTCAGAAGAACCAAACTGCATAGTAGATCCTTGAATGTTATGCCTTTCACAGTTCCTCCACATGCCAGAAATATTAACTGGGGAAAAATGAAGAGAGATATGAAACAATCCACAAAAGCTTACCTAATAAAATACTAAGATTAAATGCAATTCTCTCAAATGTTCCAAAATGAACTCACAGGGCTTGTTAGCACACAATATGTTTAACCTTCACAACACTAGCATTAGTATGCTGAGTACATAAGTTAAGTATATCTTAGTTTTACCAAACCACCGAGCTGATTAACAGCTCTCCTAGGGCTGGCCCAAAGGATTAGATATTTTTACGTGACTAGGAACCAACCGGTCACCTAGCAACGGGACCTACAGCTTATTGTGTGATCCGAACCATATTATATACAGAAATGAATTTTTATCACTAGAAATAAATTCCTCTGATTCTGCGTTGGCTGAGCTGAGAATCGAACTTCAGACCACCAGATAGGTAGCCGAGTGCGAAAACTACTCGTCCAATGAGGAACTGCTGAGTACATAACATTTAATACTAATATCCTATGCCTTTTAAAATTGGGGTGGAACATTACAGCTGTTTTACAAATATTATGTGTACTGATATATTCTTCAACCATATATAAATTAAAAGACAACCCTCACAAATGAAGACAGAAGTTTGTCCCCTATATCATTTACTAGGGTCTCTGTAAAAAGAAAGAGGGCAATGGAACCTGTGACCCTCAACTTGTAAAAGCTTTGCCAAGGACAGAAAGCATGGCTTGTATTATCAGGGAGTTGTATAAGATGGCATGGGCTGGCAATCAGCCGGCTGCCAATGTGAACCGGCTGAGGTCAAATTAACTATAAGGGACAAGGACCCCTTCCTCTTACTTGACTAAGGAGATAGGATCAACTCAAGCAATGATAAGAAAAAACAGGTAACAGAAACCCAAAAACTGGGGAGTTAAAAGGGGTGTCAACAAGAACCTTTGGTGAGCACTGCTTGTTCCTCTTGTACATAAGGAGATAACTACTACTCATGAGACTAGTCACATCATAGCTCACACATCTGCTGCAGGGATTACATTTGACCTTGGCAAAAGATGTAAAGGAGGGGTAGTTCTGACTTAAAGTATGCTACAGAGCTATGGTTCACTTGGTACAGAAACCAACATGCCATAATAAATATAAGAAATGGACAAGAATAGGTATGTTAATCAAAGAAAAAGCAAGGACAGGAAAGTCCAAAATGCAGATGAAATCACAGTAAAAAAAAAATCCATGAATGAAGGTTGTTAAACCAAAGAAGCCCCAAATGGGCAATCTGGTAAAAATGTGAGCAAAATTAGACTTGTATGTATTTACAGTATCATGTAATGGGAAGATGTTAAAGACCACAGTTCAAGCACTCAAAATTTCAATAACAGAAAGAACTAACACACTACATGAAAACAATTAAAATCCTGTAAAAGGAAAAAGCAATGAAAATGAGTCATAGAAAAACACTACTGAGACGATGGCAATTTTGAACACATTACCCCATTAACCCCTTCAGCACTGGGACATACACATGTACGTACGTCTTCTACGGTCCAGTAATAAAAGACCGCGACGTACGCTTATACATCTTTCATCCCTCCTCGAAAATCAAAGCTGTTTTCTTCAGCTTGGATGGTTTCCAGACACAGTATTGTGTATGAGAGAGGTGCTGAAGCTCTACCCACAATTCATTCTAGCCAATGAGCGTCTGATGGACGTCGTGAAGTCATTTTCATATGGGATATTAGGAGGGGTACTGGCCAACACATGCCAGTGCGCCTCAGGCTATTATTTGAGAAGGATGAACACGATTTTGTCCGTAACCCATGCAGATTTGAATTCTAAACCTTCTTTCCTTATGATTCCAGTTATTTTAAATTTTTTTTTTTCAGTATCATGTCAGATGATAGTGTTTCTGAGTCAGGGTCTGAGTACCTTCCAAATCTATCAGATGATGATTATAGTGATAATTTCTTAGAGGATGACAATAAAGAGTGTTTGGAATACATTGAACCTATTGTTGATGAAGGTTGGTAGTTCATAACTGATCCATCTTGTGATGTGTGCTCAGACCCAGCCCCCCCAACCATTTCATGGAGGGTGACAATGGGATTCCTGCTTACACACCAAATTTCACCTGCTTTCGTGATGCATTTTGTCTTTTTTTTCCTTTTTTGTGGTGATGTAATTGACAAATTGTGTGAATGGATGAATGCTTGGGCAGAGGAGTACTTTCATTCAACAGGAAAGTGAAAGGTGAAAGGACTTCTATGGAGGCCTGTGACTCTTGATGAGATGTGTTTTTTATAGCTTGCTGATGATAATGGGGGTGAATAAACTGCCCCGTATGTATATATGTATTGGTCAAGAGATACGGTTGCTTTTATTATTATTATTTCTTTTAATTTTTTTTTCTCTATCACAGTCCTCCAATTCGACTGGGTGGTATTTATAGTGTGGGGTTCCGGGTTGCATCCTGCCTCCTTAGGAGTCCATCACTTTTCTTACTATGTGTGCCATTTCTAGGATCACTCTCTGCATGAGTCTTGGAGCTACTTCAGCATCTAGTTTTTCTAAATTCCTTTTCAGGGATCTTGGGATCGTGCCTAGTGCTCCTATGATTATGGGTACGATTTCCACTGGCATATCCATATCCTTCTTATTTCTATTTTCAGATCTTGATACTTATCTATCTCTTTCTCTTCAACTCTGGTGTCCCATGGTATTGCGACATCAATGAGTGATACTTTCTTCTTGACTTTGTCAATCAACGTCACGTCTGGTCTGTTTGCACGTATCACCCTATCCGTTCTGATACCATAGTCCGCAGGGGATCTTTGCCTGATCGTTTTCTATCACTCCCACCAAGGTTGGTGGCTCCGTACCTCACTTATTTACTGGCAACGGTGGCTGATGTTTCTTGCACAGGCTCCAGTTGGAGGGCTTTTGCCACTGAATCATGCCTCTTTTTGTACTGGTTCTGTGCAAGTGCCGGGCATTCGCTTGCTATGTGGTTTATGGTTTCATTTTTCGTATTGCACTTCCTACATATGGGAGAGATGTTATTTCCGTCTATCGTTCTTTGAACATATCTGGTTCTTAGGGCCTGATCTTGTGCCGCTGTTATCATTCCTTCAGTTTCCTTCTTTAGCTCTTCCCTCTGTAGCCATTGCCATGTGTCATCGCTGGCTAGTTCTTTAGTCTGGCTCATGTATTATCCGGGCATTGGTTTGTTGTGCCAGTCCTCTGTTCTGTCTATCATTCTCCTGTCTCTGTAATATGCTGGGTCTTCGTCTACTTTTATTAGTCCTTCTTCCCCCACCCATGCACTCTTTAGCCACTTGTCTTCACTGGTTTTCAGATATTGGCCCAGTGCTCTGTTCTCGATGTTGACGCAGTCCTCTATACTTAGTAGTCCTCTCCCTCCTTCCTTTCGTGCTATGTATAGTCTGTCCGTATTTGCTCTTGGGTGTAGTGCTTTGTGTATTGTCATATGTTTCCTGGTTTTCTGATCTATGCTGTGGAGTTCTGCCTTCGTCCATTCCACTATTCCTGCGCTGTATCTGACCCTTACTGGCACTGCCCATGGTTTGTTTATGGCTTTTATCATATTTCCGGCATTGAGTTTTGAATTTGACTTTGTATCGCTTGAGTCTCTGCATATATTCTTCCTGATCATGTCCTTCATCTCTTGGTGTTTTATATCCCCTCCTTCCATTATTCCCAGGTATTTGTATCCTGTCTCATCTATGTGTTTGATGTTGCTCCTATCTGGTAGCTTTATTATTATTATTATTATTATATTATTATTATTATTATTATTATTATTATTATTATTATTATTATTGTCATTACCAGTGCCATAAACATTCATTGATGTATACTATTCTGTTTCTGTATGAAACGTAGGTATAATCATTTCAGTAAGAAAAATGATATTGTTAGTATACAATAAAGTTTTGTACATACTTATCCGGCAGATATATACTTAGCTATAGTCTCTGACGTCCTGACAGAATTCAAAAACTTGCGGCACACGCGACAGGTAGGTCAGGTGACCAGCCCACTCCCGCCGCTGGGTGGAGGGAATAGGAACCATTCCCGTTTTCATAACCAGAATTTTTCTCTTCCACCTGTCTCCTGAGGGGAGGTCTGGGCGGGCCATTAATCGATATATCTGCCGGGTAAGTATGTCCAAAACTTTATTGTATACTAACAATATCATTTTTGTACATGCAACTTCCCCGGCAGATATATACTTAGCTGAGTTGACACCCTTGGGGTGGAGGGCAAGAGACAGTTACATACTAATCAATTATGAATATAAAAACGGGGAAACAACATACGTTGGTAGGTAATTTAAAAACAAACCTTGGTTCCTACTTGGATATGAAAAGAGCAAAATACAGCAGACTGAACATTTAAAACACATTTCTTTTTTTGTCATTGTTACACAAACATGTACCCTGTGTTATCACTATGCCTTGAATCAGCAGTATCATTTATATTCGCTATGTACTGCATCGTATGTTTTATGTACAACGCTCGTTTTCCTTGTTGTACATTATTATGCATTTGAAAAAATAACATCCACATTATGGATGAATGATGTAGTGGTTGCATTTGAGAATGTTCTCAATCACTGAGAGAGAGAGAGAGAGACATTGAGGAGAGAGGGAGAGAGATGATGAGAGAGATGAGAGACGAGAGAGAGAGAGAGAGAGAGAGAGAGAGAGAGAGAGAGAGAGAGAATGATGAATGGGTAGTTGCTGAGTGAAGTGCTTGTTTGGCTCGTTGAATGGCTTAGTTGCCGAGCAGTCAATCAGTGAGGGCAGTCGGAGTCAGAAGCAGTCCGTCAGTGAAGGCAGTCAAAGTCAGAAGCAGTCAGTCAGTGAGGGTATTCAGTAATCGAGTTCTGTGGTGCTTGTTTGGTGTTTTTTTTGTTTGAGAGTTGGTGTGCAGTTTTGGTGCTTGTTTGGGTTTTTTTTTTTTGTGTTGGATGAGCAGTTTGTTGGTGACAGTGTTGGTGTTGTTACGTTTATTGGTGTTGCGTTTTGGGTTGCTCCTGGAGTTTCTTTGACGGCCATACCGTGTTGAAAGCACAGCTTCTCGCCCTGATTGTGTCAAGTTTCCTGGTGAGTAAATGTGTATGAGATTGTGTTTTTTGCCTTGCTGAACCAGGTGTCCAGTTGGTAATTGAGTAACGTAAAGGGGAAAGCGTGGCGGGGGGAAATTTATAAGCCAGGTGTGGTTAATGTAAATGTGGGGAGGTCTTGCTTGCTTTTGTTTTTTTAGCTTGTGATCCTGCCACAACATAATGTTATTGTTGACTACCATATTTCGGCATAGTTTTAAAAAAAGCGTGTTAATAAAAGCATGATACTTTATGCAAATGTAGAATTTTACTTCAAAATTTCATAACCTTAACTGAAATTACACAAGATTTATTAATTAGTGAAGTTTGTGTTCAGGGAAGCCTACCCTAGGTAAAATTGGACATGGGTGCATGTCAACTGGAATGTAAACTAACATAACAAATTTGGAATGGAATGGAATAGAATATAGAATTTTGGCCTATGGCCAAGCGCTAGGACCTATGAGGTCATTCAGCGCTGAAAGGGAAATTGACAGTTGAAAGATTTTAAAGGTGTAACAGGAGGAAAACCTCGCAGTTGCACCATGAAACAATTGTCAGGAGAGGGTGGAAAGTAAGATGTAAGAAAAGAAAATATGAACAGAGGTACAGAATAAGGAATGAAAGAGGTTGCAGCTAGGGGCTGAAGGGACGCTGCAAAGAACCTTAAGTAATGCCTACAGGGCACTGCATGAGGTGCACTGAAGGCACCAACCTCCTACAGGGATAAAAAATTTGGAATCCACAGGAAAACTGTTGAGAATGAAAAAGCATCTGCTTGAAGAACAAAGCCTTACCTCAGCTAACTGTAAAGGAACGCCTTCTCCCAGAACCTCTCTGATGAAGGCCTGTTTTGTGATGGCCCCATTGAGAGTAGCTGTCCTCTTGTAGGCATCCTTGAGTCTGCTTAATTCACTATCACTAACTGTAAAGTTTGAAATTATTAGTGACAAGGATTATATAGTCATTTATTTATCATAAGAAAAATGATAAAAGAAATTAATATTTGAACCAACACAATTGAAACCATGTTTCATTGAAATAAAAACACTATTATGTAAGTTTCTCTCTTTGTTGCTTTAGGTAATATAAGCCATGTATAGATTTTTAATTAACTTGATTTCTTGTAAAACTAGCAAGTGCAGTTAAACCATCGAGGAAGCTCCATGTTACACATACCAGAGCTATCACTTTTCACTTATATGGCAAAGTAAATGCTTTGATACAACCAATTCTTGGTTTGGGAGAGCAAACCAACATAAAAGGCAAATGGTACATAAGGATCAAATGGCTTTGGATAAAATGCTAACTGCTTCATCTCAGAATATTATTCTATCAGCTTATAAATCTTAAATGCATGGTGCCCACATCAGTTTGCAGTTTGAAACACAGTCACGTGTTCATAATAATTCATTAAGCATCCACATTAGAAAGATATGGCCTGAAAGATATTAATTAATGCAAATATGTACAGATACTTCTCATTGTGGCAAATGAAAATCTAACCTACATTAGAATAAAACTGGCATTAGAAAAAAAAAATTGGAATGAAGAACAAAAGATTAATTTCTGGGCTCAGCTCGTGTCGCTGCGCGAAATATCCTTTAATCTATTATTTCAGGGTAAATGTACTAACACACCAGAGAATAAATAAAATAAAGAAAAAAGGTCAGTATAACTGACTCGCTCACCCTCCAAGAGGGTGTCGGTATGAACACTAGGCGAGTGAGACCACTACCACGAGCCAATACCAATAGAAATCTCCCACAACAAAAAACCCTCATGAGGGAGAGCCGACCCACAGAGTGAGCAGTCGTCTACTACTACTCCATCCCATGCTGCGACTGCTGCGCCTCTGGTGGCCATCCTTTTCAGTAGCGCACACGAGTCACAAGTGATATTTTTCTCTCTGTGTTTTTTTTTGCCCTTTTCGTTGGATTTATCTATAATGGAGCGTGCAGCTATTGCAGAAGCTAGTTAATGGTACTCAGTGTTTATGGTTAGTTGGTTTTTTCCGGCCCCCTCCCAGTCAGTATTTGCCGTTTTTTAGGTATAAATACGAACTCGGGGTGGGGTCGGAAGCATCGCAGCACGGTTCTGCCGCGTGGTGGGGGTTCGTTCTCGGTCTCCCATACCTAGAACATCCCCTTATCTATGTACGCCTCGATTATATTATCCGTTTTTTAACTTAGGGTATTTACTGTCTCTAGCTCAGGTTTGTCATGCATGCATGTCTTTTACCTTATGTAGGCTTCTTCTTTCCAGACCCTAGTCCCGGCTCTTAGTATCGGCCTCTGACTAGCTTTGAGTGGTAGACTTTCCTTCGGGTTGTCGTCGTACACTCCTGGATTTTTTCTCCTACTATATTGTTTTCTTTCTTTATTTTATTTATTTATACCATGTATTTGTTATGGTTAGGTTAGTTAGGGTGGCGTCTGGCTTAGCCTAGGTCCTGGCTCATCGAGCCTATGCCTACCGCTCATCAGTTCGGTTGGTGATTCCCTATTAGCATCTCTCTGATCAGTCGGTTTTTGGCCCAGTGGGTCTCCATGCTACGCTTTTCAGTTCAGTTGCTTCCCGATAGCATCTCTCTGATCAGTTGGTTGGTCCTAGGCTTAGTTTGTCTTATTTTAGTCTTACCGTCTCGTGGTCACTACGCGATCACGAGACAGCCAGAAACGCCTGCCCAGTCCCCTATTCCCCCCTCCTCCCGCTCTTCCATAGAGTCGGGGAGGGTGGGTCGGTCTGCCACGCTTGCTCCACATACCCGAGCATGCTTCCCTCTCTCCCCCCCAGGCGGAGGGGCCAGGAGGCGGGACAGACCCAGACTGGACGCGACCTCTCCGGCTCATCGGTCCGGCCGGGTGGTAATGTGGTGGGGGGGGTACTGGCCTTTCCCCCCATCCGTTGCTTCCTTGTCGCTCGGTTCGCTCGAGCCTGTATGTCTCCTCGCTCTTCCCGACCTACTAGGATCCTTTCCTGCGGAGTCCTGGCATCCAGCGGGAGATGTTAGTCCACCCAGTAGAGTGGGACCGGAACATACAGTGGGTCCCTGCTAAACCTTACCGTATTGCTGAGTTACTACACTCCGCTACGCACTGGACTTGGTCGGTTCATTTGAGTTTTAGGTTTAAGTGTTTTAAGATTAACTATAAGTTATCTAAGTACCTTAAACCTTCCCCCCCCCCCCCTTACATGTCTTACCGGATATCTCCGGGATAATAGCCCCCTTTTATTCAGGCGATGCAGGGGGGGGGTTTATGCCCAAATTTTTTCCGAGCTCCGGCATGCAACGGAGTCTTCTGTCCTTTAGCCTGTAAGTGTTATTCTTTAAGATACTCATGTGTCTTCCCACTGACAGGCCACCAACTGTGAGCATCCGGGATGCGCCGCCACACTTCAGGACCCATGTGGACACGAAGTTTGCGGTCCATGCTCCATGCGCGACTCTGCACGGGGACATCCAGGTCTGGTACCATGAGACGTGTACCATATGTTACGGTCTGGTGAGCCAGCTTTTAGAAGGGGTGAGTATTCCATCTCCGGTAGCTGCTCCGCTTCTGTTTTAGTGCTTAAGTTTTCATCATTCACTTTAACTAAGGCATCTAAGGTTAAGTCATATTTTAAGTTTTAGTTTTAAGTGATTCTTAAATCTAATCTACGCCCTCTCTTCCAGGCGCCGGCAGTGAAGGATACCCGCACTGGCAAACCCTGCGGGCCTGGGTCGGCGGTTTGGGAAGAACGCCGCCAAGGGTATGCCCTACATCTTGGAGAAGCGGTTGGCGCTATTAATCTTCCCCGGAGCAAGGCGACAGGATACGTCGACCCAGTAGAGGCGGCCCTACTATCGCCTTCATCCAACAACAGCTGGCTGCCTCATTAACTGACCAAGACCAGGATATCTCCAACGGACGTCGCGACTTTAGATATTAATGTGGAACCTATGGTAGGTGTAGACGACCTGTTGGTCGAGGTAGGTAAGGTGGACACCCAAGGGTCACCCTTGGGTGTAACTGTTTCTTCTACTCCTGCAAACCTCTCCATCCTTCCAAGGCTTTACAGGTGATGAATTATATACTTCCTTCCTGACGCTTCGGTTAGACCTAAGGTCAAGGGTCAAGCGGTGAAATCCTTGACTAAGACGTCGTCGTCGTCTAAGAAGTCGACTTCGGCGTCATCCTCCTCACGTAAGTCTCCGGCTGGGAATCCCGGAGCAGACAGGTCTAAAAGCTTCTAGCTCCGGCTCTAAGTCCTCGAGGAGTAAATCCTCCAGAGAGAGATCTCGCACCCCCCCGGCAGAGTCACCGGTTCCGCTACCCTTGGTTCCGATTCAGAGCCACCCCTCCACCTCCGCAGCAGCTCCGGCCTTGGACTCCAATGCTGGCCTGTTGCAACAGGTGGGCGACTTGGTTGGGTCCCTAAAGAGTAGCATGGAGCAAATGATCTCTCGTCTGTCGGATAGGATTACTTCCCAGGACTCCATTATAGCCGGACTGAGAGAAGTCCTCTAGCCTCTCCTCACTTTCCAATACGAGTGGAACTCAGCTTCCTCCGTATGACTCGCTACCTCCGTTCTCGATGAACAATCCATGGAGAGTAGCGTCATACGCCCCCTTCCAAGACGGTCTCATTTCCATACCGGAATTCGGAACTCGAAGGATAGAGGACTTCGAGTTCTTCCCGGAAGACCTCCAGCCTCCGTTCATAGGCTACGCAAGGCTACAGCTTCAGCCATGGTTCGGGATGATAGGGTACCAAAGGAGACAGTCCTCTATTCACGAGACCAGCTCAGAGAGAATGGCTCAGATGTTTAGAGGACATGGATTGTTCTAATACCAGGATACAACCTTTCAAGAGTCCCTTTACCATTTTCACAATGGATGAGAGTACCCCGCTCCCGTTCCTGACAAAGATCGCGAGGTCTACCATCCCAGCGGCCCAGAAGGGGGACCCCATGCCTCAATCGAAGGAAGCAGATCCCACATCTCCGTTGCTCCCCTCAAGCCGGAGAATTGGGGTGGAGGACTTGCCAAACACCTTCTCAGCTGGCAAACTCAAAAAACCGGACTGTGCTATGGAGCAGTTTGGTGAAAAGCTACCCAGGCTCCCAGATAGCCTTATTCAGGTTGAATTCGACGCGAAATCGCGATTAGCCAGATCAATTAACTCTATGGCTATGTCCGAGGTAGCAACATAGCTTATGGCTCAGAACCGCTTTAAGCTCATGACCAAAGCCCTGACTCAAACGGTACAGTCGGATATGTTTGAGTTTGCCACTGCTAGAACGAATTGTCGGAAGCATGTCCTACAAGAGGCAACCATTCGACATGAGCCGAATAGGTTACTCTCGTCTAACATCTGGGGAGCAGATCTCTTCCCAGAAGCTATGGTGAAGGAAGTCCAGTCAGAGGCTACGAGGCTGAACCAGAGCCTTAAGGACCGTTGGGGCCTTACGGCTAAGAGGAGACAAGACCTAAACACCTAAAGGTAAGGGACAGAGGAAACCTAGGCGTTTCCATCCTTACCAGAAGAAGCAGCCACGCTTTCCTCAGCAAGTTCCAGCGGTGGCCCTTAGTGCAAACAGCCCAACCTTCCACCTCTAAGGCTCAATCACAGCCAATTTATGTGATATCCCCTCAGCCTCAGCCCTCCACCTCTTACGCCATCTCTCCAGCTTACAATCAAGCCTTCGAGAGTCAAGCTTCACAGAAGTATGACCGCCTCGGGTAAGGGAGGCAGAGGTAAGCGTTCCTTTCGTGGGAGAGGAGGATCGGGAGGCCCCTTTAACAGGGGAAAGCACTTCAGAGGGGGCAGAGGCGGTTACCAGAACAATGAAGAACTTCAGGTAGGAGGGAGGCTGTTTTCACTTTCGCCACCGGTGGAACTTCAGCGAATGGGCTCAGAGCATAGTGTCAAAAGGCCTGGGTTGGAGCTGGTTGACGAACCCACCTCCATCCAGACCTTTCCGTCAACTTCCTTCCAAGGAATTGACAGAGTACGCAGAGGACCTCCTTCAGAAAGGAGCTATAGCGAGAGTCAAGAGATTAAAATTTCAAGGTCGCTTGTTCAGCGTGCCAAAGAAAGGCTCACAAAAAAGAAGGGTAATCATTAGACTTGTCACCGCTTAAACTTAGCCATCCGCTGCGACAAGTTCAAGATGCTCACGATCTCACAGGTGCGGACCTTACTTCCCCGTGGGGCCGTCACCACCTCTATCGATCTACAGACGCCTACTATCATATCCCTATTGCAAGGACACTTCCGTCCATATCTGGGTTTCAAGATAGGAGACCAGCATTTTCTCCTTCAAGGTAGTTCCCTTCGGACTCAACGTGGCACCCAGGGTGTTCACGAAACTAGCGGAAGTGTAGTGCAACAACTCAGATCACAAGGGATTATGGTAGTAGCGTTATCTCGGACGATTGGTTGATCTGGGCTTCAACAGTCGAGGAATGCAACAGAGCCACACTGAAAGTGATTCAGTTCCTGGAATACTAGGCTTCAAGATAAACAGGACCAAGTCAAGACTCACTCCAGAGTCAGACTTTCAGTAGCTGGGCATTCAATGGAATCTATCCTCCCCATACTCTGTCGATTCCATCAGCCAAAAGGAAAGAAATAGCGAAGTCAGTCAAGCAATTTCTAAGTCACAAAAAACTGGCGTCAAGGAGAGCTCAGGAGAGGATCCTGGGTTCTCTCCAGTTTGCATCAGTGACGAACGTCTTAATGAAAGCCAACTGAAAGACCTAACCAGAATCTGGCGCTCACGAGCAAATGTCAGGTCAGGGACAAACTATCCTCAGTCCCTCTGATTCTAAAGAATCGACTTCAGCCGTGGGCGAAAGTCAAGAATTTGTCAGTGTCAGTACCCTTCAGTTCCCTCCACCAGGGATTACCATCCACACAGACGCGTCCTTAAGCGGTTGGGGAGGGTATTCCCAGGCCTCCAAAAGGTTCAAGGAACCTGGTCACCTCAGTTCAGTCAGTTCCATATAAACGTACTGGAGGCAATGGCAGTGTTCTTGACTCTAAAAAGGTTGCGCCCACCAAAGTACTCCCACATAAAGCTAGTTCTGGACAGCGCAGTGGTAGTACATTGTATAAACAGAGGAGGCTCCAAGTCACGTCATCTAAATCATGTCATGGTAGCCATCTTCTCCCTGGCAGACAAGTTCAGTTGGCATCTCTCCTCCACTCACATAGCTGGAGTGAGAAACGTCATAGCAGACGCGTTATCCCGATCAGTACCCCTAGAGTCGGAATGGTCACTGGACAACAGTTCGTTCCAATGGATCCTTCAAAGAGTCCCAGGGCTACAGGTGGATCTCTTCGCATTCTCCAAGCTAATCACAAACTCCCCTGATTTATGTAGCCCCCAACCTGGACCCTCTGGCCTATGCCACGGACGCCCTGGCTCTAGACTGGAACAACTGGAAGAAGATTTATGTCTTTCCCCCAGTGAATCTCTTATGAAAGTTTTAAACAAACTCAGGACGTTCAAGGGTCAAGTGTCTCTAGTAGCCCCAGACTGGCCGAAGAGCAATTGGTATCCCCTAATTCTGGAGCTGGGCCTTCGTCCTCTTCGGATCCCCAATCCCAGGCTCTCCCAGTCAGTACAAACGAAGACTGTGTTCGCTTCCTCAGGGATTCTCAAAACCCTAACTTTATGGATTTCATGAAGTTTGCGGCAAAAGAGATGCGAATATTGACCCTCAGAATATTCTCTTCTTGGAATCCGATAAAAGGGATTCAACTTTGAGACAGTATGATGCTGCTGTCAAAAAGTTAGCAATCTTCCTGAGAGAATCTGATATTAGAATCATGACAGTTAATTCAGCTATATCCTTTTTTTTTTCTTGATCCTTATTGAAAAAGGTTTAGCAGCTAGCACGATTACGACAAACAAGTCAGCCTTGAAAAAGATATTTCAATTTTGGGTTCAACATAGACTTGACGGATTCCTACTTCTCGTCTATTCCTAAGGCATGTGGCTAGACTTAGACCTTCTGTAAGGCCTACGTCAGTTTCATGGTTCTTAAACGATGTTCTAAAACTGGCTTCAGAAACCGATAATGACACATGCTCGTTTATAATGCTCTTAAGGAAAACCATGTTTTTATTAAGCTTAGCTCAGGAGCAAGAATTTCAGAACTGTCGGCTTTATCCAGAGATCCGGATCATATTCAATTCCTTCCCACAGGGGAAGTACTACTTTCTCCGGAACGTAGCTTTTTAGCAAAGAATGAAGATCCTTTGATGAGGTGGGAACCTTGGAAGGTACTACCCTTCCACAAGATGTATCTCTTTGCCCAGTTACAACCTTACGAGCCTTTTTTCTGTCCAGGACCTCCTCATCCTCATCGGGTCCCTCTTTAAGAGGGAAAAAAGGTGGACACTTATCCATTAAAGGCATCAGGCAACAAATCCTGTACTTTATTAAGCAAGCCAATCCTGACTCTTTCCCGAAAGCACATGATGTCAGGGCAGTAGCCACCTCAATTAATTATTTCCAACACATGAACTTCGATGAGTTGAAAAAAGTATACCGGATGGAAATCGCCGACAGTGTTCAAAACGCCATTACCTTAAGTCCTTGGAAGTCTGAAATTTTCAGCAGTAGCAGCGGGAAACATAGTTTCCCTGATTCTAGTTAATTTGTAGTAGAAGATTCAGTCCTCCTTTCTACCTGCTTCACCCAACAGTTCGTCTATTCCTACCGTGTTCATTTACATTCACCTGGTGTCTAGTGCTTTGATGATGATGTAGTGGGTGCCCCTTATTTTTTGCTAGGGACACTCACAGATGATTATGGATTTTGATCTCATGGATGTTACCCCCATTATTTTTATGCTAGGGGATACATCTTCCAATTAAAAATGGTTACGGTTTTGGTATATTAAGTCATATGCAATTCCTATATATTATCATTGTTGTTTAATTTGTTCATTTGATTATTTTAATTGCTATTATATTTTTGATACATGCCTTACACAGATACCATTTTGTTACATGTAAGCCAATTTACCTCTGTACATATGTAAATTACCTTATGATAAGAAACATGTTTAGAATTAAGGGTAATTTAAGCATATTTTCTATTTTGTATCACTGTGTATTTGTATCTTTTTAGCAATTATATTCTTTTTGTATTTACTTTATTTTTTATTTGAGACCTATTCTGATTTATTTTATTACTTTTGTTTACAATCTTGTGCTATTTCTCTGGTACGATTTCGCGCAGCGACACGAGCTGAGCCCAGAAAAGAGGGATTTTGACGTAAGGAAAAATCTATTTCTAGGGCGATTGGCTCGTGTTGCGCCAGCGAAAATCCCCCACCCTACCCATCCCTTCGCCGCCCCAAGATTGTCTGCTAACTTCAGGATGGCCACCAGAGGCGCAGCAGTCGGCAGCATGGGATGGAGTAGTAGTAGTACGAGCTGCTCACTCTGTGGGTCGGCTCTCTCATGGAGGGTTTTTGTTGTGGGAGATTTCTATTGGTATTTGGCACGTGGTAGTGGTCTCACTCGCCTAGTGTTCATACCGACACCCTCTTGGAGGGTGAGCGAGTCAGTTATACTGACCTTTTTCTTTTCTTTATTTTATTTATTCTCTGGTATGTGTTAGTACATTTACCCTAGAAATAATAGATTAAAGGATATTTCGCTGGCGACACGAGCCAATCGCCCAGAAATAGATTTTTCCTTACGTTCAAAATCCCTTTAGCATAACCAGGTCATAACCAGGTAACTACAAAACAGAGGGCCGCCTCATCAAGGGCTGTTTTGGGAAGCATCACAGTACTTGTGGGTATGATCCCTTATGCAGAAGACAATGAAAAATGGGATTTCCAGCTGCTGGTTGGCATTGTTTGGTCACCAGGAATTTTAATTAAAAAAAAAAAAAAAAAAAAAAAGTCTGAAACACAGTACTACTACTACTCTCACTTCAAGAATCCTTTCATTTGTGAAAACATAATTGTACTCTGAACATACTCAAGAAGAGATTAAGATATAAGTTTGCCTGAATTTAAAAATTGAGAAACCCAACTCAATGATTAGTATATATACTGTACAATAGTAAAAGCCATGGCTCTTTGCAGCTAAGCCATGCCCACTGCACACCAGTGATTGCTATCGAAAAGGAGAAAGAGTCACATTAATGAAGTCCATATGATTACCGGTACAGATTTGACTCCATTTGGTAATGTTGAGCTCCATGCATGAATAATGACACCACAGATTTGAGTCCTGGAGTTGTGAAGCATGGGTGCCTGCAACATATTTCCAAGAGGGAGCAAATATATATATATATGTATATATATATATATATATATATATATATATATATATATATATATATATATATATATATATGTATATATATATATATATATATATATGATATATATATGTATATATGTATATGTAATATATGTATATATAGTATATATATATGTAGTATGTAGTATGTATGTATGTATGTATGATGTATATATATATATATATATATATATATAATATATATATATATATATATATATATATATATATATATATATATATATATATATATCTGGTAAAGTGTTCTGTAACAACAGAATTCCATCTAATAAAAGGAGCCCATAAAAACACCAAAATGTAGAGAGAAAAGTACTATATTCAGAGACTGCTGTCTCTCTCTCAGGTATATGAATGAGAAAAGTTTACAGAAAAGGTGGTATTTATACCAAGAGATTCGTCCACAAGTAAGCCAATTAGGTCACCCGCTGATAATCTTCCTTTAATCTTCTTAAGGCGTTGGTTGAATGAACACTGCGTCGACGATGTCCGATGTCCAATTCCCTTTTTTGAGATGTTCATTACCTGCTTCTCTTTATTAAGGCATCAAATTTAAAGTTGAATGGGAAACAGACAACAAAATTCCTTTTCTTGATGTTTTAATAATCAGAGACACGACAGAATACAAATATGATATTGTTATTGTACAATAAAGTTTCATACATACTTACCTGGCAGATATATACTTAGCTATAGACTCTGTCGTCCCGATAGAAATTCGAATTTCGCGGCACACGCTACAGGTAGGTAGGTCAGGTGATCTACCGGCCTGCCGCTGGGTGGCAGGAATAGGAACTATTACTTCAAAGGACAGATTTTTCTCTTCCACCTGTGTCCTGAAGGAAGGCTGGGTGGGCCATTCAATTGTATATATCTGCCAGGTAAGTATGTATGAAAACTTTATTGTACAATAACAATATCATTTTTCTACATTCAACTTCCTGTCAGATATATACTTTAGCTGATTGGCACCCTTTGGCGGTGGGTAAGAGACAGCTAATTACTGATTAGACAGGTAAACAACATACGTTGTAGGTAATAGATAAATAAAACCTTGGTTCCTATGTGTTTAGACGAAGGGTTGACTTCCTAGCTATTGCTAGGTGTCTGCTTCGTCTCAAGAGCCTCAGCGAGGATGTGACCTATGGCTAAGAGTTCTTGTAGATCTGTCAATGGGGTCTATCCACTTACTCGACAGAATCTAATGGTCATTTGTCAATGGGGTTTCTTATCCACTTACATGACAATACACCTATGCCTAGGGGCATAATTAAGGAGCACAACACCGATCCCGATCACCTGATCCTAACACGAGGGTTTGTGCTTAGTTGAAAAGAGCTATCCCCAAAACTCCTTTCAAACAAACCAAAAAAAAAAACACTATGTTAACATAAAAATTAACTCACTTAGTTAAGGATCAGTGTCGGCTCCCTATCCCAGCAACGTATCCGTAGACACGTAAAACCAAGAGAGAAGGATCTCGCGTAGGTCAACTTGACCTCCTTCGTGCAAAGGGAAGTCAACACAGAGTTGCATCTCCCTTAAGTTACAGCTATATGTCCTTCACGACATATTGTTATGTAACGAACAAGAATTCATAAAAGCTCGCACTTCAAGCGCTTTTAATTCTCAGCTATTTGAAGGAATCATCAAGTCATTCGTGAAGTGCTTTTAGCGATCAACACTTATTTCAAAGAACAAGACCAGGGCTTCCTTTGAAATGGATCTTTTCTGGATGAAGCCTAGAGCCTGGCTTGCGCCTGGGTGGCGCCTAGAGTCTGGTGGAGCCTCGAGCCTGGCTGGAGCCTCGAGCCTGGCTGGCGCCTCGCGCCTGGAAGTAGCTTCTCGCTAGCTCCAGGACTGGCACTATTTGGCGTCTGGCCTGGCTGACTCCTCTCCACTTGCTGGAGCTTCGAGCTGGTAGAGTCCCGAGGATGTCTGGCGATGCCCACATCAGACACTCTTATCTTTGTCTGACTTGTTTGGCCTCCAGCGCATCTGCGCTAGGTTGGAGGCCCCCTTCTTTGTTCTCTTCATCAGACAATGACCCAGTGTTCCTTGAAAACTGTCTGCCTCTGGCGTTTTTTATTTTTAGCCTTGTTTTGGCATTTGGCGCCTGGTTGGCGCTACATTGTCCGAAAGTCCTGAAACTCCACAATGGTTTATCAGGAGATTGGAGAAGGGTGGAAGAAATTCTTCCACTTTGAGCTTCTGGGCCTCTCCGGCAAGGGAAGGTGATTGTAGTAAACTACATCCATTAGACGATAGGACATCTAACAGTACGAGAGATAAGAGTCTTCCTCGAGGAGGATCTTCTTGAATCCTTCCGTTGCTAACGAGATCTCTTCTTACTTGCTGATGAAGTTCCTCGTTGCAGAATCTTCCCTATCCTTTGTCCGAAAGGAAGGGAAGGGGCTTGGAAGTCGAAGGAGACTCCGAGCTGAAATTGGGAGGACTCCTGATTTCTAGCTCTTTACTGTATCTCTCTGAATACCTTTTGGGAAGCATTTCAAACCCTCATCGCATCCCAAAGACTTTGTAGGCAAAAACAAAAGTTTTAAACCATCTCTTCTTATGTAGGTGAAAACGTAAGTACCCTGCCTGGGCAACGAAACTTCTATCTGAAATCGTTGAGTCAGGAATAGAGGGTTTTAGTTCTCTTGCCAGACATACTATGCTGGCAAGAACCCATTGCCGAGTCTCCATTAAATCTGATGCGAGATTCCAATGCACAAAAAATTCACCTGTCCTTCTTGGTAGTTAAGGGGCCAAGAGAAAACAAAGAATTCCCTCATAAAATTTCTCAAAGAAGTTTGATGAGGAGCAGTTTCATCTTGTCGGAACACGGAATCTGAAGCCACAAAAGATCCCATTCGAAGTACATGATATCCTACTCTTGTCGTATTGAGGTATCGTATCAGATCCCGAAGATCTTAATCCTCTGCTATCTCTAATTCCTTGTATAGACAGCGTATAGCCTTTTACTGTGCTCTTTGATAGCAGATATATATAAAGTTGATTCTTCCCTCTGAAAAGGAAGAAAAAACCTATATGGTTCACAGAGGTATCGGAAGAGGACAGTTTCCTCTTCCATCAAACACGATCTGCAGCAATCTATGTCCTGGCTATGACCTATTGTCATTCACCTTTAAAAATCCTCTCATTCATGTCCACTTCTGGTCAGTCTGCACGAAGACTGACTCAGAGTGGAGAGGTTGTTAAGGTCCATGTGTAATAGATGCTTATAGAATATTCAGACTGTCTTGGAAAAGACTTCCAAAACATGCTGTGAGAAGAACGTGACCTCTGTGAATCCAACCTCTAAGGCCAAAATGAGGCATAAGTATTATCCTCTCTTTCTTTGACGCCCTTTATCTTAAATTCTGTAAAGCATTATATTTAGGGAAAAAAAAAAACTAAAGTTTATTCCCCTTTCTATAAATAAAGATGGTGTATATTGCTACTTCTCTTGGTTCAAGGAAAAGGAAGCAGTCTACAGGAAGCCTGTTCGTCTTCTACCTTGCTAAGAGATTCTATGAAGAAGACTTTCCGTAGGTTCTCACAACTCTTTGCAATAAATGTTAGACATATGATAACAGTTATTATCGTTGATCGAGAAGGTTCTCACGGACATGCAAAAATCTTGCATCGAACCTCTTTTTCCAAATAGGTTCTCTTTGTTAACGCGAAACAGGAGCGAAAAAAGAGATTCTCAATGCTCTTTGCGATATGAGAGAGTCGTGGAATTGGCCTAAGTGATTAAATGGGTAACGAAATCAGGAACGAATCTTGCCGTTACCGAGCGTGCTGTCTGAGAGGCTACTGGACTCTTATGTTAATAACTCGCTAAAACGAGAAAATATCTTGGATGGTGCTCTTGGCTCATTGCGCCAGGCTGGCGCTTCTGGCTCATTGCGCCAGGCTGGCGCTTCTGGCGCATTGCGCCAGGTTGGCGCTTCAGACCGGCGCTTTGTTCTTTAATACTCTTTATGTTATGTGCCAGAACATCTGTGCCTTTTATGGTACCCGACATCCTTACACATGTTACTTCCGTTCTTAGTAGGAAAAAACTCTTATCCATACGTAGTATATTCTACTCAGGGAAAGGAAAACCCATTTCTGCCACGAAGAGAATGTTTCCCATTCCACTCATCCATCTTCTCTTGAGCAATATCTGATTCTAAAAAGGTTGTGTGCGTTCTCGAAAGACTTGACCATACCGTAGTCTTAAAGTGAATTCTCTACTACATCCATCTTCTCACTAAGCATGTATTCTAATAAGCCATGCTTTCGTAAGCATGAGAGCATTATATAATAATAATGTTCTGCTGTGTTAGAATCCTTTAATAATGTTCCCTACGGTAAACAGCATTGAAAGGTTATAATATCTTTCTTATTGAAAGCTTCTTAGCAAAAGGCAGACAATATTTTATTTTATGTTAGCTTAACTATCCCCTCCATTCGAGACTAAGTCCATGATTGTAGGGGGAATATACGGTTAACCATTCGATCCCGTTGGAGAGAGAGATGCAACCGACTGCTAATGACCGAGACTGGATGGTACTGTATTGGCCTACGCTTACAATGACAGCCCGGCCTCTCCGCTCGCTGCCTGGCTGCATTCATCGTGAGTTGCCAGTACTTCATTTAATGAAGGAATATAATAAAATTATTCCCGAGCCTAAGGAAGCTCTCAATAATGCCAATTTAAGCCAAACAACCTTTGTTAAATACCGAAGCTGAGTAGGTATTGTCGTAACAAACTTTTTAAGCGAAGTCCTTACCAGGAAAATCCTGTAAGGATATAGATAATTTCGTAGCGAACCACAAAGGCAACTATGGTATGGGTATATGACTTGTCATTCAGCAGTCGTATGCAGCAAGTCTTCCTTCTACATTCTTTCCTCTCCGATCCAGAGAGAGAATGGAAATTTTGCCCTCTCCGTTCTTTTCGTCAATAAACACGAATTAGCATAGTCGAAAGAGATCGCAATGAAAACTCTCGGATCGAAGAGAACCCTCAAATGATTCTCTTGGAGATAAGGCCGTAATTCTACGCCTCTATTATCTGGAAGAGCCTCTAATCAATGAATGAGAGCTCGTACGAACCTTGTTCAATTTGCAAACGATTGCCACTCTTTCTGTAAATGGTTGGTTGCATTATTTTAGAAGGAGGAAGATTTAATATCGTCTATTAGTAATGAACTAATTTTTTTCAATAAAAAAGGTCGCTAAGGTCTTATAAAACTGAGAGACCTGCTCCCTTATTGGCTTCCAATTCCGATCTATCTTCCATTTCCTGTCCATCAAGTTGGGAGAAGAATGAGCAACGGAGGAGAGCGCCTCCTTCCGTAAGGTGAAGGGCTTTTAGCAGTACCGATTCTAACCTGACAAGGGCTAAGGCCGCCTGTGCGACATCTTGAGTCCCCGCCAGGAAAAAAAAACCGATCTTGCTCTTGCCATTACTTGCATTAAGACTATCCTGAGAAGGGCGACGGCCGCCTGTGCAACAACTTCCGTCCTTATCAAAGGAAAGAAATCCTCGAATGTCTTTCACCTTACGCAGAATCAGGATCTAATTCCAAATACGATGAAGATCCTGGTTTATAGCTTTCAGGCGCTTTGCTCCTCGTTTCAGCCGCTTGAGGCTTTCAGGCGCTTGCGCCTCATCTGAGGCGCTTCAGAAGCCATTGCGCATCGTTTCAGGCGCTCCATTGGCGCTTTGCACCTCATTTCAGGCGCTTTTAGCCATTGTTTCAGGGCGCTTCAAGCGCTCCAGGCGCTTTTCGCCTCGTTTCAGGCGCTTCAGGCACTCCGAGCCTGTTTTCAGGAGCTTCAGGCGATTTGCGACTCCTTTGAGGAGCCTCCAACGCTTTTTCGCCTCTCTTCAGGCGCTTTGGCGCCTCGATTCAGGCTCTTTAGGCGCTTTGAGCCTCATTTCAGGCTCTTTAGGCGCTTTGAGCCTCATTTCGGCTCTTTAGGCGCTTTGCCCTCATTTCAGGCCCTTCAGCTTTGCGCCTCATTTCAGCCTCTTCAGACGCTTTGCGCCTCGTTCCACTTCCATGTCCGAGGAGCTAGAAGCTTAAAAATTATATATGTATGTTTAATCCATTAACCGAGATCCATAATCATTCGATCAACATATATTCTTTAATATCTAATTCGTTCTTCTCAGAATAGATATATTTTCATATAAATGTACCGATGAGGAATTTGTTGAAATAACTCTTTCCAACCCCATGGGATAGAGCCTCCGTCTATTTGTACGGG
>NC_061091.1:18367102-18384074 GCF_015104395.2 Macrobrachium nipponense
TATTATAAATATATAATAATATTATAATATTAAATATTATATACTATCTATTAGAGAGACCGACGAGAGAGAGAGAGAGAGAGAGAGAGAGAGAGAGAGATTATTTTTAAACTACTGCCCAAAATATGAATTTTGTAATCAGTTGTTATTATTATTATTATCATTATTATTTTATTAAAAGTAATGGCTACTTAAGCAGCGTTACACTAGTAGAGATTCTTCTCTATTTTTCTAATACTGGCTTTTTCCGTGCTACTTAAACAGGCTTGTAGAGTGCCTATAGAGGTCATTTTCAAATACAGGGTCAAGAGCAGTGTATATATTTCAATTTTGCAGATAAACTATGATATAGTCATCAAAGTCATTAATGATTTTCTCTCTCTTTTTCTTAAAGCAAGCTTTTGTCTGGAGCTGCCAGACATCCTCTAGG
Source organism: Macrobrachium nipponense (assembly GCF_015104395.2). Classification (NCBI taxonomy): domain Eukaryota; kingdom Metazoa; phylum Arthropoda; class Malacostraca; order Decapoda; family Palaemonidae; genus Macrobrachium; species Macrobrachium nipponense. Next base: position 18,367,533 of record NC_061091.1, read on the forward strand.
CTGAGAAGCTGAGGTGGACTGCTTTTGGTGTGGTGTCCGTCCTCCTTATATTTGGGGTCGTCAGCAGAGGGTCTGTCCCATGCTGATCTCCTATAAGCTGGTGGTGGTAAGTCTTCTTTTTCACTGGTGGCTTGAGCCACTTTTGCCAAGTTGATGGTTGCGAAGCTGCAGGCTCTGCAGCCGTTTGGACCTCCTTGATGTGTACGGTAACATTGTTGGACGTCGCGTTACGCTGCGGGACATCACGGCTAATTTGATTTTCAAGACCATTGCCAACCTATTGACTTCAAGGAATGGTCATGACATAAGGAGTTGGCGGGACTTTGCTGCAAAGAGTGGTGGATTTTACTAGTATAGATAACGAATAGCAATTTGGACCTTTAAAATCAGTATGGGTATAAATCCTTGGGCCTGAATCTTGGTTTTAGTCTTGGGAGAGGAACATGTCACTCCATCTTCAAAAAGGCCTATTGAAATGGAATGAGTGGACTTTACAGTTGGTATGGATCCCTTAGTCATGGGCATATCCATTTCATTCACTAAAACTTCAAAATAAAATATTGAGGTAGCCTAATACAGTATAGTACACATACTGAATACCTGTGGTTACTTGGTAAGAATCATAACCTGTGGCCCTTACTTCACTTGGGCTCTAACTTACTGTACCTAACATCATCAAACATGCAAGTGTATGAAGGATGTGCATGCAATATCATATGAATAGCAATCAATAATTTGTTGATGGTCTGATGGTAAAATACTTGAAGGTCCTAACAGTTAGTTGATTTCTCAATTCTCAACCCACAGTATCAAAGAAGACACTCTGAAGGGCCATATATCTAAAATTATTTCACGTTATTTTATTCTGTAAGTATTACTAATCCTGTTTTAACAGAAATACCATTAAGAAGTAGAGTGGTTTTTAGTCTCTTATTGAATTTTAAGGTAATTTTCACTGAACTTATATCCTGGTAATTTACTAAGCAATTTCAGGGTATATATTTCAAAAGATCCCCATCCCACCTAACTTAACCTATGGCACTGTAAATTAAAATGAATAGGGCTGTGATCTAACCAGGCCTAACCCACGATGCCGGGTTCTTCCCTGGCTTGGCCTAGCCTGGGCCCTACCTCCAACACCTAATATAGTATAGGTTGCCAGGACACTGAAAATGTTCAGTGAACCTCAACCTAATTAGAATCAGAACTTGCTGAACTATCATGGAAACGTTTGAATACATGCCTATACTTCACTAGTTATATATTTTCTCGAACTAAACAAAACCCAATTTTCCCATGCGGTTACCCATAATTGTATGATATTTTCTGCACAGAAATTTTGTTTACTGAAGAGACTTTTTGACTCTTAAATATAGAACAGGGTGTATATGATGCAGTACAGATGAGATAACTTGATTAATTTACCAATATAATGTGAGAAATTTACCAACTTTTGTTTATGTTTTCACAATGATGACTGTGGGGCTGCTACTAAACATGATGTACCACAGAGCTTTCCGTAAAAACATAAATAAATGGCAGTAAATTTCTCACATTATTTCAGCTAATTTCTCAAGTTGTCTATATGTATTAGTAAACAATATCTCCATGAGGAAGTCTTCGTTAAAACTACTAATTAGTGACCAAAACTACTAAACATCTATCAAAATGAATGTTAAATGTTCAAAACATATTAAAAATTTTTGAACTAAAATTTTGCAATAGTGCTACACAAACAATATGGGGAAAAAGATTTAAATCCCTGAACCAAAGAAGCCATTTTTCAAGCAAGATCTAGATCCCAAAATCCCTTTCAACTGATAATACTTAGATTATTATTATAATACTTAGAACAAAAGAACCAGTCAGATTTCAGTTTTAACCAGTTACCCACATTTCCAAATGAAAATAATAAAAGATACTGAAAATATGCTAGCCATCCTTACCAACAATTCACTCACACAAAGAAAAACTTGAGTGGGAGCCACACTCCCAAGTACATTGAAACATGAGCAAAGAACGTACTGTCATAGCGAGTACCAATATTAACCGATTAAATATCATAACAGTAAATTTGACAGATTTTGTAAATCTTCTCTCATTGGGCACTCTAAGAAGACTTAAGGAAAAAAAAAGAAGTCTCCAATAATAAGAACTGACATAATCTCTCATTTTTGCATTTTATGCATTTTAACCTATTCTTTTCAATGTGTTCCCCATATTTATAGTTAGCCTACCCCTTAAAAATACCCTATTCCAACTCGGGTCCCCCAAAATTGTCAAACCTATACCTAGTAGTACGTATAGGAAAGGGCATAGGAAAGAAAAGAAATAGGGTAAAACATTGCTGTGTGGCCATTTGATCGGAAAAATGGGCCAATTTTTCACTCGATATTTAATTGGTGAAACAACAATACAACTCAATATTTAAGAGTACCATTTAAAAGACTGAAGTTTCATCAACAAAATGAGATATACGAAACCACGATAAGAAGTAAAATAAGCATGTGAAGACTTCATAAAATACGTGTATGTGTTCAAGGCAGTTTTTTAAATCAAACATGGCATGGCATGGTTGTGACTATAATTTGGTTCTACAGTTGTGGCCACGTCCTTCGCAGCACTCATTTAAACAATATTTGCGTAAATATGTAATGTTTATTGATATTACTCAAGATTGTAGCTGTAATCAGCACAATAAAACAACATTTTGTTGCCTATATTAGTGAAAGTATGAGACGTCTTATTCCCGGGGTCATGGTTTGAACTGAAATGCATTTTTACCTTGTAATCAGTGATTTTATCTTTACTGCCATCACAACTGAAACTCCACAGAGCTTATTTGATTGTAATTATACACATTTTGTTCTTAATTCACTCCAAATTTCACTTAAAATACGCGAGTTTGTTTACTGTAAAGCCATGACGGGAATAATTTTTCAGCCTTGTACGTCTGGCAGCCAGAATCCACAAGTTGAGCAGACGACAGTTTAGTGAATTGTTTATGACAAAATTTGTACTTCTTTGCTAGCACTTTTCATTTATTTAGGTCTATACAGGCAGTCCCCGGGTTACGACGGGTTCGGCTTACGACGTTCGAAGGTTAAGGCGCTTTTCAATTATATTAATCAGAAATTATTTCCCGGGTTACAACGCCTACAACACTGATCTGGCACAAGAAATATGACTCCAAAAATGCAAAATAATCAATATTTGAAGGTTTTTTGATGAAAAATGCAATAAGAATGCAGTTTACATATTTTTTAATGCACCCAAAGCATTAAAAGTAAGGTTTTCTTAGGATTTTTTACGATTTTCCGGCTTACGACGACTTTCGGATTACAACGCGTCTCAAGAACAGAACTCCCGTCGTAACCTGGGGCTGCCTGTATTACTATTTTGACTTTTTTTTTATAACTGTATGGCTGAAATAATTTGTCTTTAATTTTTAATAATTGTACAGCTGAAACAAATGTAACCTTTGATGCGTGTTACGAATGGCAAGTCATTGTTGCCAATTTAGTGGAACTTGATACATACGCTGACGCCTTTACAAACTGTTTCCATAAATTCTAGATGTCATAGTAATGCAAGAATGATAAAATTGCTCTATTTGTATATACATTATAAATATATGCTAAATTCACTTATTTCCACGGTTTTGTGTAACCCTTATTCTAAGTTTGGAGGGTAAACAGAAACCAATTGGCAATAGTGATAAAAAAAAAAGGAAAATGCAAACCCGTAGCTAATGTTCTCAGCAAAACCGATGAAATGTGTGTCAGGAATCTGGTTACTTTTACAACAAAAAATTTTTTAAATTGAATTATCATCAACACGTAATAAATTTATGCAATTCACAACCTTATTCTGGTGTTTAACTAATTATTTAAATGTTATGTAGTGCACGCTTCTTCTTTTTCCCAAACAATCGCCATGTTGCCCCGGCTGCCAATGTAAACACCATCGTTGTTTAAGATTGTTATGGAAAAATGTCCCATCGTCTATGGGTACAAGTGGTGTGCGGACTTAGCACAGGAAATGGGAAGTTTGTTTACACAAATGACTCTGCAAACATCAAGATGGCATCAATCTTCTATATGTTATTGTTTTCAGTAAAAATTTCAAAAGCATCATGGAGGTAAGCTAACACTGCGCATGACTTTCATTAACTTCTGTTTAATAGGAAACTATGGCCTTAATTTCTTACTTGGGAGAAAACACTGACTTTGTGAGGAAAGTAGAGGTCTCGAGGTGTTGCTTCCATGGAGATTGACTTGTGACTGACCTCTAACTTAGCTTACAGGCAGTGCTACAGTTATTTTTAGGGAAAGTGGCCGCCAAGCCACACAGCAGCATTTTACCCTAAATAACATTATGAATTTACAATAGTAGTCAAAATGGCACAAAAATATGAAAAAACCTGTTTAAAAATTATATTGCTATAGTATTAGGTATAGGTATATGAGATTATCAGTAGCCTATTAGGTGCCAAAATAGCTCCCATAGCCTAAGCTAAAGAGAATAGGGTAGATCTAGGGTACTTATCCGCGGCGGCCTAGACTATGGCAGTTGCGGTTTGTCCATGCAGTTTTACCTACTGAACAAGAATTTTAAGTAATATTTATTCAGACGACTGTAGTTAAACCCCCAGGGGCCAGTACTAAACACGGCGAAATACATTGGACAGCCCCCAATCCCTAGTGGATCTTGTATCCGCGGTTACGTTCCTTGCAGTCCGTGCGGACTTCTTCTGTAGAAATACCGAGAATAGTAAAATAAGTAACACACAAATTCCAATCTTGAACTGAAACACTTCATGGATCAGGCTACCCTAGCTTAACTTAAACAGGCTAGCCTTAACTGGGCATCTCATCCAGTCACTAGTGACCTACGCTAGCCTACATAGGAATTGGTAAGCCACAGGCTAGACTGAAGTAACAAAAAGATCTTAAAATCGACTCACATTTTAGGAGTAAAATATCACGGAGATAGACAGAAATAGGCTTAATTCGACATTTTAAGCATGACCTTTAGTCTATCGTACTGAGGTCGGGCCTAAAAAAACATTTTTTAGCGACCTCCCAGGTATAGGCTAGGTTGGAGGCCCAAAATTCTCCTCATTTATAACAAAAAAAATTAACTTTCTCACCTCTTTTCACGGCTTCCTCGTACGAGAGGGAGATGGGCTTGCTTTCCCTCCCACCCATGTCGACATTTCAGTGAGTTATGAGTATTCGCCAAGTAAAAATAAGACACCTTTTAAATAACACTGTACATTGTCAGCTACTACTACCCTGCGCAGTTCATTCTCGTGATGATAACTTTCGTGTGTTTACCGTCGTAAATTCGGGAAATTCCTTTGAGTCCTTTACGAATATAAATTAGTTTTAATTTTCAAATACGCGAATTATTTTACATTCCTTGTGTATGCCACTTATAAAATTATAATTATTCGCTTTTAATTTATGGAATGTATTTAATTATTCATCTCGCATCACCCACTATCCCTGTTCATTCTCTCTATGTTAATCTAATTAACCCTCACCTATTTTTCGTATCGATACAAATATTGTAATTTTGATTAAATTTTACTGATAAAGAAATTACGAATATATGAAAATTACTATTAAAGTAAGTTTGGAAATAATTAAATGACTTGGAGTAATATTCCTGAAAAATGTAGGGGTTAGTAGTATGACAAGTGTAGAGCCTACAAACAGCTGACAGGCTTCATTGTTTTTTTTTAATTGAGCAATGAATTTGTGCATAAAATATCGCATGTACATAAGAATATATAAAATGTGTATTTAAGAAATATAATAATTGTGATTAATAGATTTATTTAACGTATCTAAAGGGTAATTCTTTTTTTTTTTTCCAGGCGTCTCATGGTGAGTGTCTGGACTATCGTCTGCTACAGCCTCGAACGATGTCTATTTTCTTCAAACGCTTGCCCTCTTTTGAAAGCACACCCAGTGACACATGTCATATATATTGTTTTATTTCATCGAGTGCATTTATTTGATGGAAAGATGAAACTAAATTTACTCTATCACGAAGAAAAAACATGCCAAAACTAGAGTCGATTACTGTGGAAAATAATGGTTTTAAGAAATCTTCGTAGTATTTTGTGTTTTCTCGGAAATATGAGTTGTATCTAATTTCATTTACTTGATTTTTGAAAAAATTTATTTTAAGTCTTTTATTTTATAATATGCATTGACATGATTAAGGATTTTCACCACAAGCTACTGGTCTAGATTCGATTACTGGTGAAAATAATATGTGGGTCACATTTTGGTTCTGCTGTATTCATGAAAATTTATTGGTGAAACAAAAGCTGAATGAAGGATAAAATTGCCCGATATAATAATGGGAAAGTGATCCGTTGTTACATTGATCCGACTAAGTGAATTATTGCTAAATTCAATACTTCATGAATGCTTAATGTGGCTGGATATAATCTAAAGAAAATTGAAAAAAAAACTGAATGAGGGCAAAATCTCCACGAAAAAGTAGTTAACAGTAATTAAAAGTACACAGATTAGTAAGTATGAAAGCCTGGCTAAAAACAAATCGCTCATATATTTTGAAAATCTATTACTGAGAGATTGAGGAGTCAAAACGCATATCGAAAACATCATTCCGGTTTTTATATGAGGGCAGAGCAATTGCAACTCCATGGACACCGGGTTAGTCCTTTCCCTTGATGCAACACCTTATATTAGTCTTACCGGTCTATTGGGTGTATGTTGCACCTTTCCAAGCTAGAAGAATGTTTTATACAAGTGTTATGACTCGTCAATTTATCAAGAAGAAAGCATGTTCAAAATATTTGGCAGACTTGCTGTGCGCACAGCTAACGTACGAATGGAATCAATATGAAACTAGCTACGTCAGTCGCTTAATATTATTTAAACCAAGGCGCATTTCGAATTGTCTTTTTAGAGCTTTCAAATTTGCTGCCCCAAGACTGTAATAAGTTCCTAATTGGAGGGAGGACTGAACATATAAAGTCTTAAGAAAACATAAAGACCTTATTTTCTGAGTGTTATGATTGCGAGATGGATTTGACAATTAATAAGGAGTACGCAGTATCACAGAGCATCTTCGGTCAAGAGGGACCGGAAAAGAACTAAGTATCTTTATTTGGTTGGTTGGCTACCTGAATTTGTAAGTTTATCTGTTCGATTTATACATCAAACTTCCTTTTCTACAATTTTCGACAAAATCGAACATAGAATACCTAATTTTTTTTCTTGTCAAGCCTACATGTTGCAAGATATAGGTAGCAGTTGAACCAAAAATATCTCATAGTTTACTAAGGTATATTGTAAGAAAATCCGTGTAGGTCTAAATATGAATGAAAAGACAAGAGGGATTAAAATTTATCGAGGAACTAGATTCAAGAATTTCTAGAAAAATCCTAATATTGATAATAGTTTATGCTACAATAGTAAAAGAAAACGGGCCATAGAATTAACTGAAAAAGGAATATTGATATGGAACTATACTAAAATACTCATTAGAAACGTTACATTTATTTGGAATACTGGGTATTCCTAAAAATGTATTTTTTCCATTTAGATTTAGATATTAACCATTTTAAACCATCCGTACCTCGGTATTGATATTTAACAACCGTAGCTTGTGATTTGAAGTTTTCTTAGAATTTTTAATCTTTTTCACAGTAGCAGTCATAATCTTGCCCCGGGTTTAATAATAGCTAAGTCTTTCATCATACAATGCTTTCGTGACATATTTGAGTATTAAATAAATCTCATGTCAGTTTAATCTGAATATTCGCCCTCAGTGAAAATGGCCTCAGGTACTTGAAGTATATTTCACATAAGTTATTTGACGAATGTATAATCATTTGATTTCTCAATCTGGTGTGAGGTGTGGACAGAGAGGAAGGTAGTAGTGTACTGACTTTATTACAGTTGTTGTTTAAAGGCGGCCATACACATACGCGACTGGCTTGGGGTTTGTCCTGCCGGGATTAGCGCGCGCTCCAGTCCGCTTGGGTATTGCCCATACACGCAGAGGACTTGCTCTACGCATATTTTGAGAGGGCAGAGCTAATATGCAGTGGCCGTGTTCCTTTCAGTCCTATAGTGTCCTGATATGGTGAGTGTTTTTAAATCATGGCACCAAGTAAAAGGAAGATAAGTGCAATAATGATAATAGCACTCCTGCAAGACGAATACAAGCATGAAATATGCAAGAAAAATTGTAAAGTATGGGTGAAACCATGGCTAATAAAGAGAGATTTTACCATATGACTTAAATGAAAGAATTAAAGGAAAATAACCAGGAAGATTATAGAAATGATTTAAGAATGATTGATGATGGTTGGGGTGTTCCTAATTTTTATTGCTGCTTCAGGTACAAAAATCGGGTAACGGAATCCATTCATTTAGTTTAGGAGGATCTCTGAATATACAATATGCTTTTCAGCTTTTTCATTTTATTTAACCAACGCAAAGTTTTACCTGCATTTCAGAATGTTTCTCTCTCTCTCTCTCTCTCTCTCTCTCTCTCTCTCTCTCTCTCTCTCTCTCTCTCAAGGTGATATGGAATGCATCATTCTTAAACATACTTTACTTCGTATAACAGGAATCTAAATTGACTCTGGAGATGAATGAATTTGAATATCGATGAAAGGTGTGATATCGATCACTATGGACAGATTTCCTCTCAAATGTTTTACTAGTGAAATTCACAGTCGTTTAAGAATGTTAATGTTTTTTATCGACACGTTTATCCTTTAAAATGTTTTACAAATTAATTGTAAAACTCATTTATATTAGTCAAAAGATACCATGAAAGGCTGGCAGTTTTGGCTTTCACAAAAGCTGTTTGCATCTTTGTCTATTTGTTTCTACATAATTCCAGTAATTGCTCATAAGCTGCTTGTCTTTTTACTGGATTGGAATAATCCGAACTTCGTATTTTCCAAAAGCACGGTAGTGCTCTGTACAGGTCCAAAAAAATCAGAATGAAATCGTGAGATAAATACTTGACTGACTGCGACATCCTTTCACAACAGCAGTACTACCCCGACTCCCACGGGGAAATAAGGTATTGTACAGTTGGACATAGGTTTACCTGGTACACCGTCTTCAGAGACTTCGAAAAATTACATGGTAACAGTGTTTACTGAGGGAGATAGGGGGGGGGAGAACCCCTCCTCTGCTTGCAAGATTTCCACCAATAAACTCTGGAGTTCGTTTGGTGGGCGGAGGTATTAGGTATGGTTGGAGAAAGACACACACACACACGGAGTAAAAAAAAAAAAAAAAAGAAATCTGAGCAGTTTATATCCTTGTAATGAAGATTGTTGTCTCACTTGTAATATGTTTGTTTATTAAGGTTCCATTTAACTTTCGGCCAAGACGTTATCTTACCACCGTGTCTTTTATTGTACATTGGTCATATTCATTACACAATACTTAAGATGTATCAACATATTAAAGTTATATTGGTATTGCCGAAAATCACGAACATCATAACAGGATATTTTAACCTTATCATGTAAGCCAAGTTTACAGCATCGGTTGCAGTGCGTTTCCAACAAATTCTACAATAGGAAGCTATCAAGAGAAGCGCAGCAGCACTTGATTGAATATACCCAAAAACTCAGTGAATGTGTTGAGAGTCTCCGACACTTAGCTCCTCCTCTCTCTCTCTCTCTCTCTCTCGACTCCTCTCTCCTCTCTCTCTCTCTCTCTCTCTACTCTCCTTCTCTCTCTCTCTCTCTCTCTCTCTTATACTAGCTAACTTATCTCTCTCTCTCTCTCTCTCTCAGCTATACCAGCTAACTTAGTGACATGATGCCATCTAGAAAAACCCCTTACCTCAGTATGCAGTTCTGATATGTCATTAGTGTATTCAGGAGAGGATCAGTGACCTAATAATGTCGAAGATTGCTCTTCCTGACAATATCCATAAGCATAACGAAAGCAAAGAAATTTCTCATCTTTGATACTGCAATTTCATTCCACTCTTGTTCCCTTGAGTGTTCGCTTCATATATTACCCCATTTCATAACATGAAATTAACGATTGGATATCTCTACTGTCAGTTCCATTATAGAATCATTAAAAGCAGAATAAAAACTTTATTCCTGATATACTTTTATCAAAATCGAAGGTGTGCGGCAAAAAATTATTACCACCAATCCTTTGCCACACAGGATTAGCTGGTTTGACATTTCTGACAACCTCCTAAGCCACCCTTACCTCCCCTCCCCCGCGCTGTTCATACAAATGGAAGACGAGCAGAGCAAACCGCCAGCAACAGCACTAATAAGGCACCAAGTAGACAGAAACAATATTGATACAATAAGCTATGAAGGCACGCAAATTCAAAAACTTAAGAACGTCACATGACGTAAACATGTGTGGGACGACTTCTGCAACATGTCATATGACGTGGTTGACCTTTTAAAGGTTAACTGTTGTTTTTCTAAAAATTATGTATGCACTGATATATTATAGACTATATATTTCGTTGACCTCAGGTGATAGGTGAAGTCATTTGGGCTTTCCTTATAGTGGCTGACATAAAGAGAGTATCATCTACTGAATTGACAATTTCCTTTTAAAATATCCTACAGAGCATATGACCCCTATACTCAGAAACGACAACGACGGCCAAAAAATATGCACATTTTTAACTCTTGTTCATATAACTTAGGTTTTAACCAAAGATACATTGAAAATATCAGTAGGATATAAAGCATTACATTTCAAATAATGGAAACTATTTTAATAGACTCCAAGAAGCTAATAAGCGAAAATAAGCGGCGATATATCATATCTGTATCGGCCACACCACAGTGAACAAAGTATACAGGTAAGGCAATTTGCCAATACTGTTACCGACCTCACTGTATGAAAACAGTGCTCGGCGAGTCATTCAGTTCTATAATTCAATGCTGTTAACAAGAAACGGTGATTAGGGAGACACATCAAAAACATGTAGGGCCCGAGTAAGTAGGAAAGTTTACTGCAATACTCTCAATATTGTATGGCGGCATTATGCCATTTTTTTTTACAGATACTTCGAATATTATATCAAGAATATCATGGTTATAATAAAAACTTGTTGAGAACTATGTTTATTAAAACATATAATCAAATAACTAGTGAGAACAAAATGAGAACATTTTATTTCCTATTACAAAAAATATAACATTTATATTATACAATCTATTACCTTGACCATCCACCCTCTCTCTCAGTCACTTCCCTCAATCTGTCGGGCATCGAATGAACAAGGTTGAAAATTTGCTGCGGTCTCCGTCTACAAATTTCCCACTGAGAGTTGATATGAGCCATGAGTTGCTGTGTTGTTCTCTCATGTTCCATTTTCCATGTGTTCACTATCTGGGCCCACACGTGTTCAATTACATTCATATCTGCTCCTTTTCTCGGCCATTCAAGAAGAAGCAGGTTATCCTGTCCGGCAAACCACTCTTGAACAACGCGAGCAATGTGAATGGGCCCTGGTGGGAGGGGAAAATTCCTTTCTCGTAATGAAGGCAAGAAGGAGGTTTGCAGCAGCTCAACATACTTAGCTGCTGTAAATCGCCCCTCGATACGGAACACATCACCCATACCATGCAGACACACCCAGCCCCATACGTTGCAGGTGACATGGCCGGATCGAACCACCTCAACGATGTTACGGGGTTCATATCTGAATGAGAGAAAAATGGGGGTATATAATATATATCATATATATATACCTTTGGAGAATTTAAATTCTCAGTGATGAACAACACTGAAAGAATTATATTGTCTAATTATTTATTTAATTATATTTGAGGAAAAAGAGGAAATGATGCCACTGTCCTTTACCTAATATTTATCTCAGAAATAGCACTCTTATTTATGTTTACTCTTTAATATATTTTGACAGTCCACTTCCGTGGAACAAAATCTGAAGATTAATAATTAATATAAAGAAGAATGCAATTGATAATTGATGCAAGTAATGATTTTGCTTATCATACCGAGTTCTATTTGTTTGCCAATAATGCAGCTTCCCGTGCGATGTGGACGAAAAGCACTTCTCGTCAGTAAAGATGACCCGGCCCTGAAAGTCCAAACCCTTATCAGCATGACGTTGGGCAAAATCAAGCTTTCCCGCCTTATGTCACTCCGTCAAGAGCTCCTTCGTCGCTGGAGTTCTGTGATGAATCTCAGCATAGTGGAGTCTGCTTCGTACTGTCATCGATGACACTTCTAATCCAAGGTCTTCACGAATGGCATTGGCGTTGGTTAAGGGTTGCTCTCGAGCCGCCCTGATAATGGCGTCGTCCTCAGCTGGGGTGGTTTTCCGTGGACTCCCTGGCCTAACTAAGAGAACATATTATCTTAAATGTTTAACATTTATATAACATCGCAATCAATTCTAGATTCTTCAAATTTTGTACTCGATTGATTGATCATAATTTAGTAAACATGGCCATATATTTTTGGTTTCAAAAGCATATCAAATAGAACGTGATTACATATTTCCATAACATTCTCAATTTGGTTGGTGGTTATTAAAGCCGTAAATCATTCCTGAGCCATCACTGAAATGACATTTAATATATAAACTATAGCTATCATAAGACGCACAATGACTGTGACGGGGTGGGCACAAATAAAATGCTCTTATAGGCTTAATTTTACTGAGACAACTCAATCGACTATCTAACTTTGTTCATGGTTGAGGTCGGCAAGGGTCAAGCACCCACCGGTGTGGAATTATGGAGGTGCACCTGAAATATTACTGTGGTTTTGGAATGGCTGTGGATATCTGTGATCTAACCAAAATTATAATAGCGAGACGAAATACATTTAAGAAAGAAACATTCACATTAAATGAGCAAGATTAAATAACCATGAACAATGTACCATATCCACCAATTATTCAGCATAAAAAACTTACGCAAGTCGTTCAAGTTCCCACTCTCCTCCCAACTTATCCACAACTGTACCGTGGTGGGGGACACACCAACATCACGTGCAATGGGTCGTATCGAGAAGCCATTGTCGCGTAAAGTGACAATTCGTCCTCGCAGCGCCAGATTTGTGTCCCTTCAATTCATTGTGAGTGGTTATGGAGTCTGACCCATTTAAAAATCCTGCTGACGACCTCACCTCCGTTGAGATTCAGAATCTGTTTCGAGTTGAGTAAAACAATACCATGCTTCATATATCATTATATCGTTCCTTGATTGTAGGATTAGCCAATAGGGATCATAATCACCATGGTATGAAATAAGATACTACTGTTAAATATGATATGCTCACGTAATTATTGTTCTTGTTAATAATTACATTGAGAACTGAATACTCGGCGAGCAATGCTTCGTAAAATGAGCTCGGTAAAAGTGCTCGCGAATTCTCTAACCTATTTCTCTGTAACTAAGATTCGTATAAGTACGAGATTTTGCTATGGTGTACTACACCTAGTACCGTAATTTTTAAGAATATCATGAATCATAAATTATAAAGAATAGACACTTGTCCCGTACGAAGAGGCAAAAGGCTCGATTAGCCAGAAATGGATATGAACACAACAGTATAAAAAAACTTCTCCTACCCTCTCCCTCCACCCCCACTTCCACCCCCTTCCTCTTCCTTCCCTCACCTCTCCTCCCCCTCCCTTCTTCTCTCTCTCTCTCTCTCTCTCTCTCTCTCTCTCTCTCTCTCTCTCTCTCTCTCTCTCCTTTTCATTCTATATGTATTTACAAGAGAGAGTGAGTTTAACCCAATCCTACTTCTTGTAAATGTTGTTGTATTCAGAAAATCTACAGTACTATAATAATATCAGGATAAACACTAAAAACACGCAGGCATTAAAGATAAACAAGAAAATATTTCAAGTGGAGCTTTTCGTTAGCCATACACTCTATCCACTCGCATATCTACTTTGTCCACTCATCGGGGTTGCAACAGGCCCACCTTACCCCTAGTCCCCCACCCATTTCAGTTGTAGCAAAGCCAGGCTGAGGACATTGGTACAGCAAAAGCAAGAAACTTATCAGTTTGAATTACATTTTAGAATTCCAAAACCTGTAAGACGGCTTAACAACAAGAACTCAATCCCCGATACCACTCCCCCCGCCCCTCGAAAAAATATGTACGCATAAATTAGTTTAGTCAAGATTAGAGGGTGTTAATGACATATCAAAACTGTATACCTAGAGCAGTGGTATTTCTAGATGACAAGTCACTTTAGATTAGCTAACATAGAGAGAGAAGGAGAGAGACGAGATTGCGAGAGTGAGAGGGAGAGAGAGAGAGAGAGAGAGAGAGGAGCTAAGGTGTCGGACACTTTCAAACACTTTCACTGAGTTTTTGTTTTTGAGTATGTTCAATGAAGTGCTGCTGCGCTCCTCTTTATAGTTTCCTATTATATTATTGGTAGGAAACGCACTACAATCGATACTATAAACTTGGCTTTACGGGATAAGGTTAAACTATCCTGTTATGATGTTCGTGATTCTCTCCAATACCAATATAACTCTAAAATTTTGATCAATTTTAAGTATTGCTTAATGAATATGACCGATATATAATAACATACATGGTGGCAAGATAACGCCTTAGACGAAAGTTAAATGGAATCTTAATAAACGAACTTATATCAAAAGTGAGACAGTAATCTTAGTTACAGCGATATACCCTGCTCAGATTTCTCTCTCTTTTTTTTTTTTTCTTTTACTCCGTGTGTGTGTGTGTTTCTCCAACCATACCTAATGACTCCTCCCACTGAAAGAATTCCAGAGCTTATTGGTTGAACTCTTGCTAAGCGAGGAAGAGTCCTCCCCCCATCCCCCTCAGTAAACACTGTTACCATATAATTTTTCGAAGTCCCTCAAGAAGGTGTACCAAGGAAACCTGTGTCCAACTGACACGTCTGTACAGACGCACGCTCAAAGCAGCAGCAAAGTGACACACTACTACCAACTCGACTGCTCCTCAGACCAATGAAAATTCAATGAGGTGGTTGTTACCTGTCATCCCCTGCGGAAGACAGTTTCGTGACCGAGATGAACAGCATGTATGGCCTATTATCATACAAACGTCAATTAAAAGTCAATGTATGGTGGGTAACTCCGCATAGCAAAGTCTGCTGCTGCTCCTGCTGCAATGGCCAATGAGTTTTCTCATATAATTGCAACTCGCTTAACTTTTGAGAGGCGAAATTTTGCAATATCATCCACTGAATTGCAAATAGAGCTCTCTCTCTCTCTCTCTCTCTCTCGCTCTCTCTCTCTCTTCTCTCTCTCTCTCTGAGAATTGAATAGTTTGCATGCCAGACTGCCTGATCTTCTCTAGACGTGACGTCGCGGATATTCCAGTTGATATTCCAGCAGATATTCCAGTTCAATCAGATATCTTGAAAGTCTGGCAATTACACTGCCAAGATCTTCCTTCCTCTACTACATTTCAGAGAAAGCTTTGCCGCAAATGTTGGTATAATGATTCGTATTCACACTATCAACGACCAATTAGCATTTTTCACGGAATAACTTTACTCAAGTGGAACGGACTGATTCTCGTCAGTCTTAGACCGGGACAGATTCCTATTATACGTAAATGGAAATAACCTTTTCCAATAATGCCAGGTCCTGACCTAACCAGATCTTATCTACCTAACCAAACTTAGGGCGGCATACAGTCGTGGAATGAAAAGATACTTATTTACCTAACCTAACTTAGAGCGGTGCCCCCTGACCTGGCAACAATCGTGGAGGGAGAAGATACTTATTTACCTAACCTAACTTAGAGTGGCGTCCCCTGACGTGGCAACAATCGTGGAATGTAAAGATACTTATTTACCTAACCTAAACTTTTCAATAATGCCAGGTCCTTGACCTAACCGGAGATCTTTATCTACCTAACCAAACTAGGGCGGCATACAGTCGTGGAATGAAAAGATACTTTTATTTACCTAACCTAACTTAGAGCGGTGCCCCCTGACTGGCAACAATCGTGGAGGGAGAAGATATACCTAACCAATATATTACTTACAGTGGTGTCCCCTGACCTGGCAACAACCATGGAGGGAAAAGATACTTATTTTCGAGTCAGTGATGACATGCTCCTATAAAATCTGCACCCTAATTGTATGAAAGTGAAATCAATGATGGGAGTCGTCTCCTCGCAGCTCACTCGCAGCTGTGACCATTTCCTCGTCCTCGGCCAAGCACGAGGACCTATTGGGGTACTCAGCGCTGAACGGAAACTGACAGTAAAAAAAGTTCGAAAGGTGTAACAGGAGGAAAACCAAAACCTTGTAGTTAGGAGGAAGTGGAAAGGATGAGTAAAAGGAGGTACAATAAAAGGAATGAAAGGGGTTGCAGCTATGGGGGCGAAGGGACACTGTTTAGATCTTTAAGTAATGCCCAAAATGATAGCTCTACTCCAATAAGAGGGGACAACCATCTGGAACCTTCACATTGTAATTGTTTATACACAGTAATCCGCTTATGAAATACACTAAAATCCTAAGACATCTTATTGACGA
>NC_061091.1:18384574-18409574 GCF_015104395.2 Macrobrachium nipponense
TCTTATTGACGATTCCTCTTTCTTAGCAATATTCTCCCTCTCTTTCATCTTGTAAAACTCAGAACATACAAACGAGTATTGCTGTCTCATAATTGCGCAAACTGTGCGACTCTCTCTCTCTCTCTCTCTCTCTCTCTCTCTCTCTCTCTGTCATAGAAAGGATATCCTCCCTGAAGCCTTCCTGTACTGCATATAAAACTGCTCCTGAAAAAATCTTCAACTTATGTGTAACACGAAAAACGGACTCCTTAACAAGCTGATAAAACGGCGGATATCCCCGACCCTTATGGTGGGGTTCTCAACAGGCTCCCTTCCACAGCCTGGCAGGAAAGCCTGTGAGGATTTTTCCCTCCGTGGGCTAGATAGGATCAGGATCCTTTGGCCTCTTGCCTGTGTGGTGGGGCCATCCTCAGGCCTGCTTCCCCAGCCTAGTGGGAAACCTGCCTTCCTCCGGAGAAGCAGCCTCTGAGGAGGATTGTTCCCTCCATGGGCTGGATAGGATCTGGATCCTTTGGCCTTTAGCCTCTGTGGTGGGTCCATCCTCAGGCCCGCTTCCCCAGCCTGGCAGGAAACCTGCCTTCCTCCAGAGAAGCAGCCTCTGAGGAGGATTGTTCCCTCCATGGGGCTGAATAGGATCGGGATCCTTTGCCTTTAGCCTCTGTGGTGGGTCCATCCTCAGGCCCGCTTCCCCAGCCTGGTGAGATAGTTTGTATACTTAACTGTCTAACGATTGTTATTCTCCGAAGTAATATTCATATAACTGTTTATGCTAATTATTGCTGTAATAGTTCTTAACTGCTTTTCCTGTTAACTATCATAATTATTGTTTACTTCCTGTATATACTATTTCTCAGTATTCAGTGCTGAACTGTGTCTTTGACCGTGAGGTTTGGATAATAAATACTAAAAGGAAACGCTGTGTTTGTCAAACCATGACTGGTGGCAGCAAGTCAGAATCCACGCCTACCGAACATAACGCTGTTGCAAAGGAGATTATGCTGAGTGTGTCTTTGGGGGTGATGTGTCTCCAATGTCTTGGCAGTCCTTTTCATCGCATTTCTCGTTAGTCAAGCAAGCAAAACTTACTACGAGGGGTACGTCTTGGTGCGATGGCAGGATATCGGGCCCTCATGCTGAGATTACAATTTAGGGGACCAACAGCCAACTATGTGGAGCAACAGGCGTTACAGGACCCTGAGTGGGGTAAGGACGATGTTGCAATTATGGACAGACTTGCGCAGCGTATTCTCACGGCGGATGCAATTGAAGTAATGTAATGTATTGAGAAACACTACTCTCTCATTCTACTATGTTGAACCTTCTGGGAGTTGTTGTATAAACTCTCCCCGCCATCCACAAACTGGGAAGCCAGCATAAGCATGGGTCTCCTTACTTGTAATTGATATACCATAATAAAGTACGTGAATGACCACCCTGTCTTCTTAGGACCTAAGTACTAAAGGACAAGAATGCAACAGTGGCGACGAGGAAGAACCCAGTGTACGAAGAGGTATGTCACATTGAAGGAGAGTTAGTGTACCAACGACAGCCGGCCGTATCTAGCTAGCATACCAGTTTAGGCCTGGCCAACGTCCAGACTCCAGTATTCGAGTAGCCTGAATTCAGCTGTATTTGTTGGGGACTACCGAAGTTCCATACCCTGTCAGGAAGGATGGCAGCAGCAAGGAGACCGACAATTCCCGAGTTTAACCAGATAAGTTGGAATTATCTTGTTGGCTGGATCTATTTTCCATGAATTGTGAAGTAAATGAAGTAACAAGAGGCGACAGCAAAAAGGGCTTTGTTGCTTTCTTCAGTTGGAGTAGTGACATTTTCCACTATCTGTAAGTTAACAGCACCGAAATTGCCGTCTGCAGTTCCATTTGATGACCTAGTAAATCAACTAAAGTCGCATTTTATAACAAAACAAGTTATCATAGAGCATTGTGTGATTTCCTACAGAGGAAGAAGAAAAGTAGTGAGTCCGTGAAGGAATATATGCAGAACTAAAATTGTTGTTAGCATCAACAGTGTGAATTTAATAGTGATTTTGACCGAAGGTTGAAGGAACAATTATTGGTTGGTATTGATAATGAAGTATATTTTAAGGTTTTATTAGCTGATCCTTTTGAGTTTAAATCAATCTCCTCTCGTGAATTACTTGCCAAGGTTACCAATTTAGAAACTGCTTATGTTACTGAATGTAGTCCTACTTCAAGTTCTTTTATAGATAATAATAGGCTGCAGGTACTGTTAACAAGGTTAGGCATAAGGTAATTAGGCCTAGGCCTAATTCTAGTGCAGACTCTAAAGGGAGAGGTAAAAGTGATTATTGTAAAGTTCAAAGTAAATGCATTCATTGTGGGCGCGATAAACCATTTAGCTAATAATTGTAGATTTAAGAATGCTAAATGTTATTCCTGTGGCAAGGAAGGCCATGTTAGTACAGTGTGTCCCAATAAAAAAGGCTAGAAAATAAATCTAGGAATGTTAATACAGTGCATGATGTAGAGGAGTCTACTAGTAAGGATATTCCTGTTAATGAAAGTTTTCCATGATTCTTATGATTTATTGAAACTTTTTGATGTTAATGTGAATTCTATTGATTTTGTCGATGATTATGAGGAACCATATAGAGAAAATTTTAAGGTTAAATGGGTTTCCCCTAGAGTTTGAATTAGACACTGGCAGTGGTGCATCCACTATTTCACGGCATGATGCTAATAAATTGAATTTAACCCCATTACCAACAAGGAAACGCTTAGCAAATTATGATAAAGCTGAAATGCAAGTGTACGGTGAAATAAATTGTGATGTTTCTTTTAAAGGCCAAATGGTCCAGGGACAAAAGTTTTTTGTTGTAGATAATGATTTAAATTTAGCAGGCAGGTCTTTGATGAAGAAATTGAAATACCAGTGGGTACAAATTGATAATGTGTGTGATGATAAATTTAAAGGTCCTCTTATTACCCCAAGTAGTGCATCTAGGCCTAAGCTTGATTGTGTAAAAAATGTTCAATGAGTATCAGGTGGTGGAAGGATCACCCATTACAAATTATGAATGTCAATTAATATTAAAAGAAAATGCTGTGCCTAAGTATTTTAAAGCTAGATCTGTTCCTTATCATTATAAATGTAAAATTGAGAATAGTTTGAAAGAACTAGAAAGTAAAAAATATAGTGAGCAAGGTCGAGCATGCTGGAGATTGGGCCAGTCTATTGTTCCTGTAATGAAGCCTAATGGTGAAATAAGGATTTGTGTAGATTGTAAGTATCTCAATACCAAACCAGTGTTAATACCTTCCCATTACCGAGATTGGATGATATTTGGCAAATGTAGGTTCTGTCAGTATATTTCGAAAATTGGATTTGAAAAATGCATATTTACAGGTATCTGTGAGTGAAAATCTCAACAATATTTGATTATGAATACTCATTTGGGATTATATAAGTTTCATAGATTGCCTTTGGGTTGTCGTCAGCACCAGGTATATTTCAGAGGTTTATCTCTGAATTATTGGCAAATATGAGGGTGTTCATGTATTTTTAGATGACATATTGATTGTCGGAGCTACCAAGGAAGGACATGACAAGAGTTTATGTAAGGTTTTATCAATTTTGCAACAGAGAAATGTTAAATTGAATAAAGATAAATGTATTATTGGTTCTAGGGAAGTACCTTATTTAGGATACATTTTAAGTTGTGATGGAATTAAACCTGACCCAAAGAAAATAGAGGCAATTTGGAAGCTCCAACCCCTCACTCTGTTCAGTCTTTTAAAATCATTTTTGGGGCTATGTACTTATTACAATAGGTTTGTACCTCAGTTCAGCTCTATTTTATGTCCTTTTATATAATTTAACCCAAAAGAATGTGGAGTTTCATTGGGCAGCAGTTCATGAAGAAGCTTTTCAGAGTATTAAGGAAGCTTTGGAAGAGCTGATATTTTGGATAATTTTAACCCCAATGCTACCATGATTTTAGAAGTTGATGCTAGCCCTGAAGGAGTGGGAGCTGTTCTTAAGCAAGAATATAAGGATAGAATTTCTACTATTTCTTTCAAAAGTAGAAAAATTATCTAATGCTGAGTGTAATTATTCTCAAATTGATAGAGAGGCTCTATCCATATTTTTGGAGTCAAGAAGTTTTCTGATTATCTTTTGGGTAGGAAGTTCGTTATCAGGACGGACCATAAACCCTTGACTCATCTATTTAACCCTAGTAAGTCTATTCCACAATTATCTAATGCTCGTATTCAAAGGTGGGCTTTATTTCTATCAGTTTTGATTTTAAAATTGAACACATTAAGGGAGTGCATAATACAGTGGCAGATGCTCTTAGTAGGCTACCATTGTGTAGAGATGATGCTGATTTTCATGTACCAGGAGAATATGTAAATTGATTAATATTTTGGATAAGAATTCTTTTGATGTTACAATGGTAAAAGAATGTATAGAAAGAGACACTGTTTTATGCAGAGTACGAGATTATGTAAGGAAGGGGTTCCCCAAGGAAAAGGTGATGGAAATTAGTATGTTACCTTTCTATAAATTGAGAAATGATCTTTCTTTGCATGACAATGTATTACTCTATAGGAATCGTATTTTGGTTCCTGAGATGTGAGAAAGCGTGTTATGGAAATGCTTCACGAGGGCCACCAGGGTATTGTTGCCATGAAAGCTGAAGCAAGGTCTTTTGTATATTGGCCCAACATGGACCAAGATTTAGAACAAATAACTTCCAACTGTGCATTATGCATAACAAATCTCAAACATAAGGGCATTTCACCTTTATCTTGGCCGTCAGTAGATAGACCTTGGTCCCGCTTGCATGTAGAATTATTGTGACCCATTGACAACATGCATATTGATTATTATTGATTCCTTTTCTAAAATTTATTGATGTCTATGCTTGCAAGAATATAACTTCAGAGGGTACCATACAATGTTTAAGGTCATGTTTTGCTAATTATGGTATTCCTGACACAATTGTATCTGATAATGCAACTTGTTTTATGTCTAGGGAGACTCAGAATTTCTTTCAGAAAAATGGTGTTAGACATTGTTCAGGAGCACCATTATAATCCAAGTACAACGGGCTTGCAGAACGGGCTGTCCGAATATTCAAAACTAATTTCAAAAAGTTTGATTGTAATTGCCTGTAAAAACCAGAATGGCCAAATTTTTTGTTATCCACCTATAGACGTACAGTACAGTCTTCTACTGGCTGCTCCCCAGCTGAATTATTGTTTGGAAGGAAATTTAAGGGTCCATTAGATGTTATAATGCCTAAACAAAGAGATGAGTGTTATGTCATGAGTCTAAATTCAGAGTTGGCGATGCAGTATATGCCAAGAATTTTGGTAAAGGACCAGAATGGGTGGAAGCTAAGATTATCAAAGTTCTTGGTGAAAGAAATTTATTTGGTTTCTGTAGAGGTTAATGGTATTTTGACTTGGAAGCGTCACCTTTCACAGTTATTTGAGAGAAAATGTATAATACTAGAGTAACTGATGAACCGTCACTATTAGAAGATACAATGATTCCTTATGTTCCTGTAGTTATTCTCCCGGAATGTACAAGGATTAGAAGAAACAAATAACAATTCAGAACTCGGGTATGATTGTAATCCCAATGTAGACGTAGTAGATCAGGAGAAACAGAATTGTGATACTGGCTGCATTGTAAGACAAATTACCAGAGTAAGTAAGAAACTAGGATACTCATTGAAGCAATTTAAATTTTTGTCTGGTTAACCTAAGGCAGGGAGGAGTGTAATGTATTGAGAAAACTACTCTCTCATTTCTACTATGTTGAACCTTTCTGGGAGTTGTTGTAGAAATCTCCCGCCATCCACAAACTGGGAAGCAGCATAAGCAGGGGTCTCCTTACTTGTAATTGATATACCATAATACAGTACGTGAATGACCACCCTGTCTCTTAGGACCTAAGTTACTAAAGGAAAAGAATGAAAACACGTAAGGATTCTGAGGTTTGAGGGAATCTATACAGTTCGCAGGGTGAGAGTATGAGGTGATTATATGACTCGTTGCAAACTGTTGGCAGGTCAAGTATTTGCTAAAGAAACCAGCTGGATATTGTACGGAAGCGTTTTATGGCAATTTCTCTCGGGTGGCACGATTTGCAGATGTTTGGATCCAATTGATTAGAGATAGTGTGGAGTCAGAGGAGACTGCCAAAGTCGTATGATGAGGGTGGTGAAAATTGCATGGGCAGGTTGGCTACTCAACGGAGCAACGTATACAGAAAACAGGAACTAGGAATCCCAGTGGTCCATGGAATCAAATTGAGGGTACGTCAATGGTTTGTTGATGGAGGACACCCCCAACATGAAAATATATGGAGGTTGCAACGTACGAGGAAAGTCTGGATCCTTGGAGCTAGCAAGAAGAGGGAAATCCTATTCTTCTGTAAATTTAAGTGTAGATTGTAAAAATGACACGTGGGTGGATGGAACGCATGTGCACGATTAGGAGAGATGAAAATCCTGTTGGTCACCCTCCCCCTCAGTTAAAGAAGAAAATTTTCAGTGAGGACTGTCCACACGGGAGCTTGGAGCAGTCTGTACAAATGAGTTCTACTTACGCTTCCAACGCACTGTGGCGTTGTGAAGCCAAAGGGAAGGGTCAAATGAGAATATAATCGCATGTGCTCTCCAGACGAGCAGCTAAACTCGGGTAATGAAAAAATATACAAATTACGTACTGTTGGAGATGATGAAACACGCTAATGCTTTGGGGAAACACTGAAGTGATTATCTTTAGTTTCTGGATATACTGAATGATGCTCAGAATCTCTTGTCAGCTCGAGTAATATACAGCTTGTGGATGCGAGCAGTGAAGAACTTCAAATTGAAGGGAGAAATTTGATGATGTAAGCTAGCCAAAACCATAGGAGACACATAGGTCATTGGTATCTAAAACTTGTTACTAGAGTGATACTTGGATGGACTTTTTTGTGTATTAAAACTTGGCACAGTCACTCTAGATTTGACAAGAGGGAGGTTGCGAGTGGATTCAAATAAATTTATCATTGCCATTGATTACTGCGAAAGGACACAATCACATAAATCATGCTCTGATGGAGTGGTGATGAAGCCTCATGTTAGAGGCTGAGAATGCAGTTGTGATACCTCCTAGGACAGAATTTATTTAGTAGTGCTGCTCTGCTGATGGGATGGTTCAGATGAGCAGTATCTGTTGTGTCCGACGCCTGAGGGTTCTCCGGTTGCCCCTCCCATTGCTGCATCAAAGGTCAATCAAGAAGAAAAAGTATGTGGGAGTTGCAAATGTATAGGGAATATAAACACGAAACTTGTGCAGAGTGGAGAGAGATCAGGGAACTAGAGCCCATTGTGGTAGACTTACAATGGCAACCATAGCCTTTTAGTTCAATTGAGGGGAAAAAGGAAATTTAATCGTTGGAGAGTCGCTACTTTGACGCAGAAAGAGGAAATGGACAAGGTACTTCATGAGTTAGGAATGTTTACTATAATGGAGGCCACTGCCAATGGTCCAGGTAGGAGGTGGAGCACACAATCAGAGTTAACCCAGATCAGCACCAATAGCAAATAGACCACGACGGTGTGTCACATTGCTGGGGAGGCAGAAGTCAAGCAAGGAGCTCAAGCAACTTCGGATATGGGTTGTATAAAGAAATAATGTAGCCCTTGGGCAGCTCCTAGTGTTTGCGCTCGTCGAGCTGATGGGAACCTTCGGTTGTGCTATGATATAGGGGAGTTAAATAGGGTGTCCCAGCCAGCAACCATTGCATCAATTCCTGTGGTCGAGGATCTTCTTGATAGACTGGGTCAGGCAAATACTTTTCAGTGCTTGATGCAAAGTCTGGATACCAATCAGATGCCTCTTCGGAAGGAGGATTGTGAGGTCTCGGCCTTGTAGTCCCATGGGGCCAGTTTGAATGACCTGGTAGAACTCCTTTTGTCGCTGAAAGGGTTAGAGTTATCGTTTTCAACGGATGATGGCACAATACTCAGTGATTGAAACTATACGGATGCATTTGTGTTATCCAAGACATACTGGTTGGGGTTCAAACAGTGGAAAGAACACATAGCAAAGGACTCAGAAATGTGTTGAGCAGGATCGTGATGATAGTCTGCGCTAGCCCCGATAAGATGTTTAAATTTGGGGTTCGTGAAGTGGAGTATCTGGTTCCGTGGGTGGTGAGCATGCTTCGCATTAGTGAACAAAGAGTTCATCAAATGAGGGATCTTCCTAGGCTTGACTGTCAGGCAGTTGCGTCACGCCATTGGGGCATTTTCTTATGTGCAACAATGGATTTCCCAGGGATGTCCAGACTGCTAAGCGCCCTGTATGAGGCTTTGTGAAAAAAAACCCACACCAGGGAAATTGCTTGGTCGGTTCGAGATGGTTGAGGCTTTGAGGGGCTTAAAAACCAGGTAGCAAATGCTGGGCACTCCATCTCCTGATATAGTAACCAGTTCGTTTGATAATGATGCAAGGGATGTTGGAGCAGGAGCAATGTTAGCCAACAAGTCAGCATCCAAGGGAACTGTTACCAAATTCCTTTTACACCATACATTCTCCAAATCCGAGCAGAGGTTATTCAACGACGGAAAAGAGGTTACTGGTGTTATCCTGGCAATTAAAGAGGTTCGGATGTTACCTTCCTCTGCACCGTTTGATCTGTAAACGGCCCATAGGCATTAAGATGGTAAAACACCTTGGATATTAGAGAAGAGAGAGGGACGTCGAGGAGATGGATTGAAAACATTCAGCAGTTTGACATAAACCAATTAAACGTGGTCGCAGTCTTTTATGTCCATGGATGATTATCTGTCAAGAGTTGGGACTGATGGAAATCTGGTATCGCATATTCAAGTATAGCAGTAGGATCTTCTCAGCAGTGGGCCAGACAGCATTTTGTGGATCCCAATGAAAATGTTAGAAAACAAGCTTTGCGATGAGAGCATCAGGGATAGTAGTGAACATTTATGAAAAAAAATACGAGTTCACCGGGATGTGTGTCAGAGGAGAATGAAAAGCTTGCCAACTATGGTAACCGTAAGTATTACTAACAATGGAATTCTTTGTTATATAAAATTATAAAGGAAGACGCTCACAAGAGAACATCCCTTATGGCGTGAAAGAAAGAGTGCGCTACCGTATACCTAAGCTATGAGAATTATGCACTTCAAATGATTCATGGAAGTCCAATGGTGGTCAACATTGGGTCGTGATTTGGAACTGGGAACGGAGCTTGGAAGAGTTCTGGTGGCCTTAGCCATGAAGGCAGGATGTCTATGCACAGTCAGAAATGTGAAGCATGTGGGGAGTAACAAAAGATCGAAGCATCCAGAGCAGGCCCTTTAAGAACCGCAAGCTTCTGGAATACACGAAATGGAAAAGGTGCAAGTTGATTTCAGGGTTACGTTTCCCAATTCCTCATCACATCCATATCGGTTATACTTCAAAGCACGACATTTTGACTCGCCTAGTTGTTTTGGTACCTCTTGAGGATTTGTTCGCAAAAACAGCAGTGGATACTCTAGTTGAAAGATGGATTTGCAGTTTGGGGCGCCCCAGTGTCATAACATCGGATAGAGGGATCACATTTTACGGCTGATATCAAAGGCAGTGGTAACCTGTTGAATTAAGCAGGATTTGGGTTCACTTACCACCAAGAAGTCAGCCAGGTTAGAACGTTCAAAATCAATTATTAGACAAACGTTCGTTGCACGTGCCACAATAATATGGATCTTTATGCTGAAATGATACCAAGGGTACAGTCTCTCATAAATACAGCTGTAAATATTACCGATCATTTACTACACAATGAGCTTCGTCTATGGGAATCCGCGCTCGACGTCCAGAGGAGATTCTTAAAAGGGAAATTGCAAAGATGAGGATTATCAACCGGGCTCTTTGTGTAATGGCAGGGAGGTCGCAGAAAAGATTGTGAGAGAGAAGGTAGATAAAAATGAGAAAACTATTAAGGTCGCACGATAAAAAGACTGCAATGGCACAACAGATTAGGAATAACCAGCGGAAGTCTACGGCACAGTTTGCAAAGTTGAGATTTGGTTCGCATGAAGTTATAAAAACAGCTGAGAGACGCGTTTGTGGAGGTGGTAAACCTTGCACCATATCTTTCGAAGAAATATCGAGTTATATGAAATACTTCGTGTGGTGGACGTATAAATTAACCACCGAGAGACTATACAGACGAAGTAAAATAAGATATTTTGACGAACTGGAGCAGGCCCTGTAGAAAATATTCATGGGAAACCGCATGGCTGAACATTCAGATGAAGAAGTTAGCAGAATAGACTCAGGATTAGAAAGTAATCAGACGGAACTACGTAATTCTACTCGGAGCGCCACCTCCAAGTGTTTGCAGGTGGTCCCAGAAAAGATATTATGAATCGGAGAGGAGGAATTATGGGATGAATGTTCTAACAGCAAAAACGGAGGTTAGAAGACGATCAGAATTGACCATAGTAATGATAATGCTAGTGCTTGCTTGATAAATAAAAACATGTTCAATGGAAATATTTATTTTATGTATTTTATCTTTCATATACTAAGAAATTATTTTTATTGGCATTCCGATTTATTCATATATTGTTCATAAATTAAGAAGGGGAGTGAGATGTTTTATACTTAACTGTCTACGATTGTTATTCTCCGAAGTTATATTCATTATAAACTGTATGCTAATTATTGCTGTAATAGTTCTAAACGCTTTTGCTCTTAACTATCATAATATTGTTTACTTCATGTATATATATTTCTCAGTATTCAGTAATGAACTGGTATCTTGTACCGTGAGGTTTGGATAATAAATACCAAAAGGAAAAGCTGTGTTTGTCAAAAACCAGACTCTGGCAGGAAACTGCCTTCCTCCGGGGGAAGCAGGCCTGCTGAGGAGGATTGTTCCCATCCATGGGCTGGATAGGATCGTAGACTCTTTGGCTTTAGCCTCTGTGGTGGGTACATCCTCAGGCCCGTTCCCCAGCCTGGCAGGAAACCTGCTTCCTCCGGAGAAGCAGCCTCTGAGGAGGATGTTCCTCCATGGGCTGGATATGATCGGATCTTTGGCCTTTAGCCTCTGTGGTGGGTCCATCCTCAGGCACGCTTCCCCAGCCTGCAGGAAAACCTGCTTCCTCCGGAGAAGCAGCCTCTGAGGAGATTGTTCCCTCCATGGGCTGGATAGGCTCGCTGATCCTTTGGCCCTTAGCCTATGTTGTGGGTCCATCCTCAGGGCCCGCTTCCCCAGCTGGCAGGAAACCTGCCTTCCTCCGGAGAAGCAGCCTCTGAGGAGGATTGTTCCCTCCATGGGCTGGATAGGATCGTGATCCTTTGGCCTTTAGCCTCTGTGGTGGGTTCCATCCTCAGGGCCCGCTTCCCAGCCTGGCAGGAAAACCTGCCTTCCTCCGGAGAAGCAGCCTTGAGGAGGATTGTTAACCATGGCTGGATAGGATCGTGATCCTTTGGCCTTCTAGCCTCTGTGGTGGGTCCATCCTCAGGCCCGGTTCCCCAGGCCTGGCAGGGAAACCTGCCCTTATCCGGAGAAGCAGCTTGAGGAGGATTGTTCCCTCATGGCTGGCTATGATCGTGATTCATGGCCTTTAGCCTCGTGTGGTGGGTCCATCATCAGGCCCGACTTCCCCAGCTTGGCAGGCAACCTGCCTTCCTCCGGAGAAGCAGCCTCTGAGGGAGGATTGTTCCCTCCATGGGCTGGATATGATACGGATCCTTTGGCTTTTAGCCTCTGTGTGGTGCCATACTCAGGCCCGTTCCCCAGCCTGACAGGAAACCTGCCATTCCTCCGGAGAAGCAGCCTCTGAGGAGGATTGTTCCATCCATGGGCTGGATAGGATCGTGACCTTTGGCCTTTAGCCTCTGTGGTGTTCATCTCAGGCACCGCTTCCCCAGGCTGGCAGGAAACCTGCCTTCCTCCGGAGAAGGCAGCCTCTGAGGAGGATTGTTCCCTCATGGGCCTGGATAGGATCACGGATCCTTTGGCCTTTAGCCTCTGGGTGGGTCCATCCTCAGGCCCGCTTCCCCAGCCTGGCAGGAACCTCCTTCCTCCGGAGAAGCAGACTCTGAGGGGATTGTTTCCCTCCAGGGCTGGATATGATCCTGGATCCTTGGCCTTAAGGCCTCTGTGGTGGGTCCATCCTCAGGCCGCTTCCCCAGCAGGCAGGAACCTGCCTTCCTCCGGAGAAGCAGACTCTGAGGGAGGATTGTTCCCTCCAGGGCTGGATAAAGATCTGGATCCTTTGGCCTTTAGCCTCTGTGGTGGGTCTCCATCCTCAGGCCCGCTTCCCAGCCTGGCCAGGAAACCTGCCTTCTCCGGAGAAGCAGCCTCTAGGAGGATATTGTTCCCTCCATGGGCGGATTATGATCCGAGATCCTTTGGCCTTTAGCCTCGTGGTGGGTCCATCCTCAGGCCAGCTTCACGCCTGGCAGGAAACTGCCTTCCTCCGGAGAAGCAGCCTATGAGGAGGATTGTTCCCTCCATTGGGGCTGGATAGGATCGTGATTCCTTTGGCCTTTAGGCCTCGGTGGTGGGTCCATCCTCAGGCCGCTTGCCCAGCCGGCAGGAAACATGCCTTTCCTCCGGAGAAGCAGCTTCTGAGGAGGAAATGTTCCCTCCAGGGCTGGATAGGATCGTGATCCTTGGCCCTTTAGCTCTGTGAGTGGGTCCATCCTCAGACCGCTCCCCAAGGCGGCAGAAACCTGCCTTTCCTCCGGGAAGCAGGCCTCTGAGGAGGATTGTTCCCTCCATGGGGCTAGGATGATCGGATCCTTTGGCCTTTAGCCCTTCCGTGGTTGGGTCATCCTCAGGCCCGCTTCCCCAGCCTGCAGGAAACCTGCCTTCATCCGGAGAAGCAGCCTCTGAGGAGGATTGTTCCTCCATGGGTGGATAGGGATCGTGATCCTTTGGTCTTGTGCCTGCTGTGGTGGGGTCCGATCCTCAGGCCCGCTTCCCCAAGCCTGGCAGGGAAACCTCATTCCTAGGAGAAGCAGCCTCTGGAGGGAGGATTGTTCCTCCATGGGCGGATAGATCGTGATCCTTTGGCCCTTTAGCTCTGTGGTGGGTCCATCCTCAGGCCCGCTTCCACCAGCCTGGCAGAAAACCTGCCTTCATCGGAGAAGCAGCTCTGAGGAGGTTGCTCCCTCCATGGGCTGGATTGTATGATCCGGCTCCTTGGCCCTTTAGCCTCGTGGTGGGTCCATCCTCAGGCTCGCTCCCCAGCCTGGCAGAAACCTGCCTTCCTCCGGAGAAGCGCCTCTGAGGAGGATTGTTCCTCCCTGGGGCTGGTAGGATCGTGATTCCTATTGGCCTTAGCCTCTGTGGTGGGTCCATCCTCAGGCCAGCTCCCCAGCATGGCAGGAACCTGCTTCCTCCGGAGAAGCAGCCTCTGAGGAGGAATTGGTCCCTCCATGGGTGGATAGGCTCGTGATCCTTTGGCCTTGCGCCTTGTGGTGTGTCCATCCTCAGGACCGTTTCCCCAGCCTGCAGGAAACCTGCCTTCCTCCGGAGAAGCAGCCTCTGAGGAGGGATTGTTCCCTCCATGGGCTGGATAGGATCGTGATCCTTTGGCCTTTTAGCCTCTGGGGTGGGTCCATCCTCAGGCCGCTTCCCAAGCCTGGCAGGAACCTGCCTTCCTCGGAGAAGCAGCCTTGAGGAGGATTGTGCCTCCATGGGATGATAGGATCGTGATCCTTTGGCCTTTAGCCTCTGGGGTGGTCCATCCTCAGGGCCCCGCTTCACCAGCATTGGCAGGAAACTAGCCTTCCTCCGGAGAAGCAGCTCTGAGGAGGATTGTTCCCTCCATGGGAGGATAGGATCGTGATCCTTATGGCCTTTAGCCCTCTGTGGTGGGTCCCATCCCAGGCCCGCTTCCCCAGCCTGGCAGGAAACCTGCCTTCCTCCGGAGAACAGCCTCTGAGGAGGATTGTTCCCTCCAGGGGCTGGATAGGAATCGTCGATCCTTTGGCCTTTAGCTAGTGGGGGTCCAGTCCGCAGGGCCCGCTGCCCCAAGCCTTGGCATGAAAACCTGCTTCCTCCGGAGAAGCAGCCTCCTGAGGGAGGATTGTTTCCCCATGGGCTGGGGTAGGATCGGATCTTTGGACTTTAGCCTACTGTGGGGGTCCATCCTCAGGCCCGCTTCCCCCAGCCGTGCAGGAACTGCCTTGCCTCCGGAGAAGCAGCCTTGAGGACGGATGTCCCTCCCATGGGCTGGATAGGATCCGGATCCTTTGGCTTTAGCCTCTGTGGTGGTCCATCATCAGGGCCCGCTTCCCCAGCCTGGCAGGAAAACATGCCTTCCTCCGGCAGAAGCAGCCTCTGAGGAGGATTGTTCCCTCCATGGGCTGGATAGGATCGTGATCCTTTGGCCTTTAGCCTCCTGTGGTGGGTCCATCCCCAGGCCCGCTTCCCCAGCCTGGCAGGAAACCTGCCTTCCTCCGGAGAAGCAGCTCTGAGGAGATTTGGTTCCCTCCATGGGCTGGATCAGGATCCGTGATCCTTTGGCCTTTAGCCTCTGTGTGGGTCCATCCTCAAGGACCCGTTCCAGCATGGCAGGGAAACCTGCACTTCCTCCCGGAGAAGCAGCATCTGAGGAGGATGGTATCCCTCCATGGGCCTGGATAGGATTCGTGATCCTTTGCCTTTAGCCTCTGTGGTGGGTCCAGCCTCAGGCCCGCTTCCAGACTGAGCAGGAAAACCTGCCTTTCTCCGGAGAAGCAGCCTACTGGCGGCGGATGTTCCCTCCATGGGCTGGATAGGATCGTGATCCTTTGGCTTAGCCTCGGGGGTGGGGTCCATCCTCAGGCCCGCTTTCCCCGCCTGGCAGGAAACCTGACTTCATCGAGAGAAGCAGCCTCTGAGGGGATTGTTCCCTCTATGGGGCTGGATAGGATCGTGACCTTGGCCCTTTAGCCTCTGTGGTGGGTCCATCCTCAGGCGCCGCTTCCCCAGCCTGGCAGGAAACCTGCCGCCCACGGTGAGAAGCAGCCTCTGAGGAGGATTGTTCCCTCATGGGCTGGATAGGATCGTGATCCTTGGCCTTTAGCCTCTGTGGTGGGTCCATCATCAGGCCGCTTCCCCAGCCTGGCAGGAAACCTGCCTTCATCCGGAGAAGCAGCCTCTGAGGAGGATTGTTCCCCTCCATGGGCTGGAATAGGGATCGTGATCCTTTGGCCTTTAGGCCTCTGTGGTGGGTCCATCCTCAGGCCCGCTCCCCAGCTGGCAGGAAACCTGCCTTCCATACGGAGAAGCATATCTGAGGAGGATTTTTCCCCCATGGGCTTGGATAGGATCGTGATCTTGGCCTTTAGCCTCTGTGGTGGGTCCGATCCTCAGGACCGCTTACCAGCCTGCAGGAAACCTGGCCTTCCTACGGAGAAGCAGCCTTGAGGAGGATTGTTCATCCATGTGGCTGGATAGATCGTGATCCTTTGGCCTTTAGCCTCTGTGGTGGGTCCATCCTCAGCGCCCGCTTCCCCAGCTGGCAAGGAAACCTGCCTTCTCCGGAGAAGCACCTGAGGAGGATTGTTCCCTCCATGAGGCTGGATAGGATCCGGATCCTTTGGCCTTTAGCCTCTGTGGTGGGTCCATCCTCAGGGCCGCTTCCCCAGCCTGGCAGGAAACTGCTTCTCCGGAGAGCCAGCCTCTGAGGAGGATGTTCCCCTCCATGGGCTGGATAGGATTCGTGATCCTTTGGCCTTTAGCCTCTGTGGTGGGTCTATCTCAGGGCCGCTTCCCCAGCCTGGCATCAGGAAACTGGCATTCTCCGGAGAAGCAGCCTCTGAGGGAGGATGTTCCCTCCATGGCTGGATATGACCGATCCTTTGGCCTTTAGCCTATGTGGTGGGTCCATCCTCAGGCCCGCTCCCCAGCCTGGCAGGAAACATGCCTTCCTCCGCGAGGGGGAGCAGCCTCTCTCGAGGAGGATTGTTCCTCCATGGCTGTATATGTCCGGATCCTTTGGCTTTAGCCTCTGTGGTGGGTTCATACTCAGGCCCGCTTCCCCAGCTGGCAGGAAACCTGCCTTCCTCCGGAGAAGCAGCCTCTGAGGAGGATCAGTTCCCTCCATGGGCTGGATATGATCTCGGATCATTTGGCCTTAAGCCTCTGTGTGGGTCCATCCTCAGGCCGCTTCCACAGCGGCAGGAAACCGCCTTCCTCGGAGAAGCAGCCTCGAGGAGGATTGTGCCTCAATGGGTGGATATGATCCGGATCCTTTGGCCCTAGCCTCTTGGTGGGTCCATCCTCAGGCCAGCTTCCCCAGCCTGGCAGGAAACTGCCTTCCTCCGGAGACGCAGCCTCTGAGGAGATTGTTCCCTCCATGGGCTGTATAGGATCGTGATCTTTGGCCTTTAGCCTCTGTGGTGGGGTCCATCATCAGGCCCGCTTCCCCAGCATGCAGGAAACTGCCTTCCTCGGAGAAGCAAGCCTCTGAGGAGGATTGTTCCCTCCATGGGTGATAGGATCTGGATCCTTGGCCTTTCAGCCTCTGTGGTGGGTCATCATCAGGCCCGCTCCACAGCCTGGCAGGAAAACCTGCCTTCCTCCGGAGAAAGCAGCCTCTGAGGAGGATTGTTTCCCTCCATGGGGGATAAGATCTGGATCCTTCGGCCTTTAGCCTTCGGCTGGTGGGTCCCATCCTTCAGGCCCGCTTCCCCAGGCCTGGCAGGAAACCTGCCTTCATCCGGAGAAGCAGCCTCTGAGGAGGATTGTTCCTCCATGGGCTGGATATGATCTGGATCCTTGGCCTTTTAGCCTCTGTGCGTGGTCCATCCTCAGGGCCCGATTCCCCAAGACCTGGCAGGAAACCTGTCCTTCCTCCGGGAGAGCAGCCTCCTGAGGAGGATTGTTCCCCCATGGGCTGGATATGATCTGGATACTTTGGCCTTTAGCCTCTGTGGTGGGCCCATCCTCAGGGGCCAGCTTCCCCAGCCTGGCAGGGAAACCTGACATCCTCCGGCGAAAGCAGCCTCTGAGGAGGATTTTACCCCCGTGGGCTGGATCAGATCTGGATCCTATGGCCTTAGATCTGTGGTGGGTCCATCCTCAGGGCCCGCTCCCAGCAGCAGGAAACCTGCCTTCCTACGGAGAAGCAGCCCTCTGAGGAGGATTGTTCCTCCATGGGCTGGATATGCTTCCGGATCCTGTGGATTAGCCTCTGTGTGGGTCCATCCTCAGGCACGCTTCCCCAGCCTGGCAGGAAACCTGCCTTCCGCCGGAGAAGCAGCATCTGAAGGAGGATTGTCCCTCAATGGGCTGGATATGATCTGTACCTTGGCCTTAGCCCTTGGTGGGTCATCCTCAGGCCGCTTCCCAGCCTGGCAGGAACCTGCCTTCCTCCGGAGAAGCAGCCTACTGAGAGGATTGTCATCCGTGGGTGGATATGATCTGGATCCTTTGGCTTTAGCCTCTGTGGTGGGTCCATCCTCAGGGCACGCTTCCCCAAGCCTGGCAGGAAAACCTGCCTTCTCCGGACGGAGAATAGAAGAAGCCTCTGAGGAGGATGTTCCCTCGTTGGTGCTGGAAAGATCTGGATCATTTGCCTTTAGCCTAGCGGTGGTGGGTCCATCTCAGGCCCGCTTTCCCCAGGCCTGGGCAGGAACAATGC
This sequence comes from Macrobrachium nipponense, assembly GCF_015104395.2. Lineage (NCBI taxonomy): Eukaryota > Metazoa > Arthropoda > Malacostraca > Decapoda > Palaemonidae > Macrobrachium > Macrobrachium nipponense. Next base: position 18,402,225 of record NC_061091.1, read on the forward strand.
CTTCCTCCGGAGAAGCAGCTCTGAGGAGGATGTCCCTCCATGGGCTGGATATGCATCCGGATCCTTTGGCTTACGCCTTGTGGGGGGTCCATCCTCAGGGCCCGCTCCCCAGCCTGGCAGGATAACCTGCCTTCCTCCGGAGAAGCAGCCTCTGAGTGAGGATTGTTCTCCTCCATGGGTGGAGAGGATCGTGATCCTTTGGCCTTAGCCTCTGTGGTGGTGTTCCATCCTCAGGCCCGCTTCCCAGCCTGGCAGGAAACTTGCCTTCCTCCGGAGAAGCAGGACTCTGAGGAGGATGTTCCCTCCCATGGGCTGGAATGATCCGGATCCTTTGGCCTTTTAGCCCTGTGTGGGTCCCATACTCAGGCCCGCTTCCCCAGCCGGCAGGAAACCTGCCTTCCTCCGGAGAAGCAGCATCTGAGGAGGATTGTTTCCCTCCATGGGCTGGATATGATCTGATCCTTTGGGCCTTTAGCCCTACTGTGGTGGGTCCATCCTTCATTCCCGCTTCACCAGCCTGGCAGGAAACTGCCTTCCTCCGGAAGAAGCAGCCTCTGAGGAGGATTGTTCACCCCATGGGCTGGATATGATCCGGATCCTTGGCCTTAGCCTCGTGGTGGGTCCCATTCCTCAATTCCCGCTTCCCAGCCTGGCAGGCAACCTGCCTTCCTCCGGAGAAGCAGCCTATGAGGAGGATTGTTCCCTCCAGGGGCTGGGTAGGATCGTGATCCTTTGACTTTAGCCTCTGTGGTGGGTCCATCCTCACGGCCGCTTCCCCATGCCTGGCAGGAAACCTGCCTTCCTCCGGAGAAGCAGCATCTGAGGAGGATTGTTCCTCCATGGGCTGGATAGGATCGTGACCTTTGGCCTTTAGCCCTGTGGTGGGTCCATCTTCAGGCCCGCGTTCCAAAGCCGGCAGGAAACATGCCTTTCCGGAGAAGAAGCAGCCTCTGAGGAGATGTTCCCTCCAGGGGCTGGATATGATCCGGATCCTTTGGCCTTTAGCCTCTGTGGTGGGTACATCCTTCAGGCCGCTTCCCAGCATGCAGGAAACTGCTTTCCTCCGAGAAGCAGCCTCTGATGGAGGATTGTTCCCTCCATGGGCGGATAGGTCGTGATCCTTTGGCCTTTAGCTCTGTGGTGGCGTCCTTCCTCAGGCCAGTTCCCCAGCCTGGCAGGAAACAGGCCTTCCTCGGAGACGCAGCCTCTGAGGAGGATTGTTCCCTCCATGGGCTGGAGAGGATTCCGGATATTTGGCCTTTAGCCTCTGTGGTGGTCCATCCTCAGGCCCCGCTTCCCAGCCTGGCAGAAACCTGCCTTCTACGAGAAGCAGCCTCTGAGAGATTTTCCCTCATGGGTGGATAGGATCGTGATCCTTTGGCCTTTGCCTCTGTGGTGGGTCCATCCTCAGGCCCGATTCCCCAGCATGGCAGGAAAACCTGCCTTCTACGGAGAAGAAGCCTTCTGAGGAGGATTGTTTCCCTCATGGGCTGGATAGGATCGTGATTCCTTTGGCCTTTAGCCTATGGGGTGGGTCCATCCTCAAGGCCCGCTTCCCAGCCTGGCAGGAAAACCTGCTCCTCGGAGAAGCAGCACGCTGAGTGAGGATTGTTCCTCCATGGGCTGGACCTTAGGATCGTGATCCTTTGGCCTTTAGCCTCTGTGTGGGGGTCCATCCTCAGGCCCGCTTCCCAAGCCTGCAGGAAAAACCTAGCCTCCTCGGAGAAGAAGAACCTCTGAGAGGATTGTTTTCCCTCCATGGGCGGATAGGATCGTTTTTCCCCCTCCCCTCCCCCCCCTGATCTTTGGAATTAGCACTACTGTGGTGGGTCCATTCCCTCAGGCCCGCTTCCCAGCCTGCAGGAAAACTGCCTCCTCCGGAGAAAGCAGCCTCGGAGGAGGATTGTTCCCTCATGGGCTGGATATGATCCGGATCCTTTGGCCTTTAGCCTCGGTGGGTGGTCCATCCTCAGGCCCGCTTCCCAGATGGCAGGAACTGCCTTCCTCGGAGAAGCAGCCTCTGAGGAGGATTGTTCCCTCCATGGGCTGGATAGGATCGTGATCCTTGCCTTTAGCCTCTGTGGTGGGTCATCCTCAGGCCCGCTTCCCCAGCCTGGCAGGATAACCTGCCTTCCTCCGGGGGAAAGCAGCCTTGAGGAGGGATTGTTCCCTCATTGGCTGGATAGGATCTGGATCCTTTGGCCTTAGCCTCTGTGGTGGTTCCCATCCTCAGGGCCCGCTCCCCAGCCTGGCAGGAACCTGCCTCCTCCGGAAGGAAGCAGCCTTCTGAGGAGGATTGTTCCCTCCATGGGCTGGATAAGATCTGGGATCCTTTGGCCTTTAGCCTCTGTGGTGGGTTCCATCCTCAGGCCCGCTTCCCCAGCCTGGCAGTGAAAACCTGCCTTCCTCCGGAGAAGCAGCCTCGAGGAGGATTGTTCCCTCCATGGGCTGGAATGATCTGGATCCTATTGGCCTTTAGCCTCTGTGGTGATGGGGTCCTCCGCAGGCCCGCTTCCCAGCTGGAGGAAAAAACCTGCCTTCCTCCGGAGAAGCAGCCTTGAGGAGGATTGTTTCCCTCCGGTGGGTGGATATGATCTGGAATCCTTTGGGCTGTTTAGCATCTGTGGTGGGGTCCATCCCTAAGGCCCGCTTCCCCAGCCTGGCAGGAAACCTGCCTTCCTCCGGAGAAGCAGCCTCTGAGGAGGATGTTCCCTCGTGGGCTGGATAAGATCTGGAATCTTTGGCCCTTAGCCTCTGTGGTGGGTCCATCCTCAGGCCCGGTTCCCCAGGCCGGGCAGGAAACCTGGCCCTTCCTCGGAGAAGAAGCAGCCTATGAGGAGGATTGTTCCCTCCATGGGCTGGATATGATCCGGATCTTTGGCCTTTAGCCTCGTGGTGGGTCCATCCTCAGGCCCGCTTACCCAGCCTGGGGGAAAACTGACTTCTCCGGAGAAGCAGCCTTGAGGAGGATTGTTCCTCCATGCTGGATATTGATCTGGATCCTTTGGCCTTTAGCCTCTGTGGTAGGGTCCATCCTCAGGCCGCTTCCCAGCCTGGCAGGAAACTGCCTTCCTCCGGAGAAGCGCCGCTGAGGAGGATTTTTCCCTCCATGGGTCGGGATATGATCTGGATTCCTTTGGCCTTTAAGCCTCTGTGCGTGGGTCCATCCTCAGGCTCGTTTCCAGCCTGGCAGGAAACCTGCCTTCCTCCGGAGAAGCAGCCTCTGAGGAGGATTGTTTCATCCATGAGGCTCGGATATGATCGGATCCTTGGAATTTAGCCTCTTGGGGGTCCCATCCTCAGGCCCGCTTCCCCAGCTGGCAGGTAAACTGCCTTCCTACGGAGAGAGCAAGCTAGCCTCTGAGGAGATATGGTCCCTCCGTGGGCTGGATAAGATCGGATTCCTTTGGCCTTTAGCCTCTGTGGTGGGGTCCATCCCAGGCCCGCTTCCCCAGCCTGGCAGAAACCTGCCCTTCCTCGGAGAAGCAGCCTTTTAGGAGGAATTTTTCCCTCCATGGGGCTGGAATGATCGGATCCTTGGCCTTTAGCCTCTGTGGTGGGTCCATCCTCAGCCTGCTTCCTCAGCCTGGCAGGAAAACCTGCCTCCTCGGAGAAGCAGCCTATGAGGAGGCTTCGTTCCCTCATGGGATGGATATGATCTGGATCCTTTGGCCTTTTAGCCTCTGTGGTGGGTCCATCCTCAGGCCCGCTTTCCCAGCCTGGCAGGAAAACCTGCCTTCCTCGGAGACGCAGCCTATGAGGAGGATTGTTCCCTCCATGGGCTGGATATGATCCGGATCCTTTGGCCTTTAGCCTCTGGGGGGGGTCCAATCCTCGGCCGCTTCCCCAGCCTGGCAAGGATAACCGCTTCCTCCGGAGAAGCAGCCTCTGAGGAGGAGTGTTCCCTCCATTGGGCTGGATAGGATCGGATCCTTTGGCCTTTAGCCTCTGTGGTGGGTCCCATCCTCAGGCCCGCTTTTCCCCAGCCTGCAGGAAACCTGCCTTCCTCCGGAGAAGCAGCCTCTGAGGAGGATTGTTCCTCCATGGGCTGGATAGGATCGGATCCTGTGGCCTTTAGACTCTGTGGTGGGTCCATCTCTCAGTCCCGCTTCCCCAGCCTGGCAGGAAACCTGCCTTCCTCCCACCAGGAGAAGCAGCCTCTGAGGAGGATTGTTCCCTGCCATGGGCTGGATATGAGTCCGGATCCTTTGGGCCTTTAGCTCTGTGGTGGGTCCATCCTCAGGCCCGCTTCCCCATCCTTGGCAGGAAACCTGCCTTGCTCCGGAGAAGCAGCCTCTGAGGAGGATTGTTCCCTCCATGGGCTGGACTAGGATCTGATCCTTTGGCCTTTAGCCTCTGTGGTGGGTCCATCCTCAGGGGCCACCCCCCGGGGCCTTTATTTTGACCCCCCCAGCCTGGCAGGAAACATGGCCTTCCTCCGGAGGAAGCAGCCTCTGAGGAGGATTGTTCCCTCCATGGGGATGGATAGGGATCGTGATCCTTTGGCCTTAGACTCGGTGGTGGGTCCATCCTCAGGCCAGCTTTCCCAGCCATGTCAGGAAAACCTGCCTTCTCTCCGGGGAGAAGCAGCCTCTGAGGAGGGATTGTTCCTCCATGGGTGGATATGATTCAGGATCCTTGGCCTTTAGCTCTGTGGTGTGTCCATCCTCGGCCCGCTTCCCCAGCCTGGCAGGAAACCTGGCCTTCCTCCGGAGAAGCAGCCTCTGAGGAGGATTGTTCCTTCCCACACATGGGCTGGATAGGATCGTGTCCTTGGCCTTTAGCATCTGTGGTGGGTCCATCCTCAGGCCCGCCTTCCCAGTCTGGCAGGAAACCTGCCTCCTCCGGAGAAGCAGCCTTCTGAGGAGGATTGTCCCTCCATGGGCGGGATAGGATCGTGTGATCCTTGGCCTTTAGCCTCTGTTGGTGGGTCCATCCTCCGGCCCGCTTCCCCAGCTGGGCAGGAAACTCCTCCTCGGAGAAGCAGCCTCTGAGGAGGATTGTTCCCTCCATGGGCTGGATAGGATCGTGATCCTTTGGCCTTTAAGCCTCTTGTGGTGGGTCCATCCTCAGGCCCGCTTCCCCAGCCTGGCGGAAAACCTGCCTTCCGGAGAAAGCAGCCTCTGAGGCGGATGTATCCCTCCATGGGCTGGATATGAATCCGGAGCCCTTGGCCTTTATCCTCTGTGGGGGGTCCATTCATCAGGCCCGCTTCCCATGCCCTGGCAGGAAAACACCTGCCTTCTCCGGAGGAAGCAGCCCTCTGAGGAGGAATTGTTTCACTCCATGGGCTGGAATGGATCGTGATCCTTTGGCTTAGCCTCTGTGGTGGGTCCATCCTCAGGCCCGCCTTCCCCAGCCTGGCAGGAAACCTGCCTTCCTCGGAGAAGCAGCCTCTGAGGAGGATTGTTCCTCCTGGGCCTGGAGTATGATCCGGCAATCCTTTGGCCTTAGCCTCTGTGGTGGGTCATCCAGGCCCGCTTCCCAAGCCTGGCAGGAAACCGGCCTTCCTCCGGAGAAGAAGAAGCAGCCTCTGAGGAGGATTGTTCCCTCCATGCTCAGACCCCTCTGGATATGATCCAGATCCTTTGGCCTTTAGCCTCTGCTGGTGGGTCATTCCTCAGGCCCGCTTTCCCCAGCCTGGCAGGAAACCTGCCTTCCTCCGGAGAAGCAGCCTCTGAGGCGGATTGTTTCCCTCCATGCTGGATATGATCCGGAATCCTTTGGCCTTAGCCTCTGTGGTGGTGTCCATCCTCAGGCCGCTTCCCCAGCTGGCAGGAAAACCTGCCTTCCTCCGGAGAAGAAGCCTCTGAGGAGGATTGTTCCCTCCATGGGCTGGATATGATCCGTATCCTTTGGCCTTTAGCCTCTGTGGTGGGTCCATCCTCAGGCCCGGATCCCCAGACTGGCAGAAAAACCTGCCTTCCTCCGGAAGAAGCAGCCTCCTGAGGAGGATTGTTCCCTCCATGGCGGATAGGATGTGATCATTGGCCTTTAGCCTCTGTGGTGGGTACATCCTCAGGCCCGCTTCCCAGCCTGGCAGGAAAACTGCCTTCCTCCGGAGAAGCGCCTCTGAGGAGGATTGTTACCGCCATGGGCTGGATAGGAATCAGTGAATCATTGCCTTTAGCTCTGTGGTGGGTCCCATCTCAGGCCCGCTTCCCCAGCCTGGCAGGAAAACATGCCTTCTCCGGAGAAGCAGCCTCTGAGGAGGATTGTTCCCTCCACATGGGTGGTAGGATGTGATCCTTGGCCTTTAGCCTCTGTGGTGGGTCCATCCTCAGGCCGCTTCCCCAGCCTGCAGGAAAACTGCTTTCTCACCGGAGAAGCAGCCTCTGAGGAGGATTGTTCCTCCATGGGCGGGATAGGATCGTGATCCTTGCCTTTAGCCTATGTGGTGGGTCCATCCTTCAGGCCAGCTTCACCAGCCTGGCAGGAAACCTGCCTTCCTCCGGAGAGAAGCAGCCTCTGAGGAGGATTGTTCCCTCCATGGGTGGATAGGTCGTGATCCTTGGCCTTTAGCCTCGGTGGTGGGTCCATCTCAGGGGCCGGCTCAACCAGCTGGCAGGAAACTGCCTTCCTCGGAGAAGCAAGCCTCTGAGGAGGATTGTTCCTCCATGGGCTGGATAGGATCGTGATCCTTTGGCCTTAGCCTCTGTGGTGGGTCCATCCTCAGGCCCCGCTTTCCCCAGCCGGGCAGGAAAACCTGCCTTCCTCCGGAGAAAGAGCAGCCTCTGAGGAGGATTGTTCCCTCCATGGGCTGGATATGATCCGGATCCTTTGGCCTTTGAGCTCTGTGGGGGCCATCCTCAGCCCCCGCTTCCCCAGCCTGGCAGGAAACCTGGCCTTCCTCCGGAGAAAGAAGCAGCCTCATTGAGGGAGGATTGTTCCCTCCCTGGGCGGATATGATCAGGATACTTTGGCCTTTAGCCTCTGTGTTGGGTCCATCCCAGGCCGCTTCCCCAGCCTGGGCAGGAAACTGCCTTCCTTCGGAAGAGAAGCAGCCTCTGAGGAGGATGGCCCTCATTGGGCTGGATGGAGATCTGGATACTTTGGCCTTAGCCTCTGTGGGTGGGTCCATCATCAGGCCGCTCTTCCCCAGCATGGAAGGGAACCGCCTTCCTACGGAGAAGCAGCCTCTGAGGGGAGGATTTGGTTCCCTCCATGGGCTGGATAAGATCTGGATTTGGCCTTTAGCCTCGGTGGTGGGTCCATCTCAGGACCGCTTCCCCAGGCCTGGCAGGAAAACCTGCCTTCTCCGGAGAAGCAGCTATGAGGAGATGGTTCCCTCCATGGGCTGGATATGATCTGGATCCTTTGGCTGTAGACTTCTGTGGTGGGTCCATCCTC
>NC_061091.1:18414574-18423048 GCF_015104395.2 Macrobrachium nipponense
TATATAGATATAGATATATATATATATATATATATATATCTATATATGTCTATATATATAGCTATATCTCTATATATCTATATATATATATATATATATATATATATATCTATATATATATATATCTATATATGTAATAAATACATTTATAATAACAGATATTACATATCTGTAAATAGAATCCACGACTTAAGGGGTCATTGGTGAATTAGGAGCGTCCTACATGACAATCCGAATCTAGATCACGCTGTGCAATGCTTGCAGTAGCCTGGTTTGCATTTGGGTAACATCATCAGTTTATGTATCTGTCAACTGATCACAACACCTTCCATGGGAAGGCGGTTGACCTTTGTTAACCTGCGCCGGAAACTTATGACTTTCCGAGCCGCGGACCTACATATTCATTTTTATGTGTAAATCGCTGAGATAGCTAGTGTTTTCGCTATCGCACTATGCCCTGTATTGTTAGTTCTATTCCAGTTATCAAACGGAGCGGTCATCTGAACCAAACCATCTCTCTAGTGAGGAGTTGATAAATAAAGCTGTTTTTAAGATATCAACTTCCTCCGTTTGAATCATCTCCCTTATTCTAAGAAGAATCAACTTTACTAAGATATAACGTAGGCGAGAAGAGAAGTAGAACCAACAATGCTTACGAAAAAACAGTCGTAAGAAAAGACACACAATCTTTCGCCAAAGCGGAAGATAATATTTGTGGCAAGCGGAAACCAACATACACAAGAACCATATAACGTCTACCGAAGAAATATTTTCATCGAAGCCCAGCTATAGGTCAATAATAAACTGAGGAAACGGGATCTTCAATCAACATGCAACTGTAACATCCTATGAAGAACGAAGATATGTCCTTCATCGAGATGAATTCAAGCATCAACATCGACGTTTGAGTGACTGTCATCATATATCTCCAAGAATCAAAACCGGTACGTGAAGCAGCATCGAACATCAACGGAAAGGAAGAAACCAACATAAGAAACAACGCGATCACAAGCAAGGACGTGGTTAGCTTAGGCCAAGAGGAATCAACACGAGAGAGAGAGGGTGGAGGCTGTGACGTCATCACGACATCGACATCTTCCTGCGACGCGAGAGAGAGAGAGAGAGGCTGTGACGTCATCGTAACGTCACCATTCTTTCAGATATATACCAGAGCTAAGTAGATCCTGTATCCATTCAGGTTTTTTTCAGTGAAGTGTTGTACATCAAGAGTCGATCGTCCAGTATTCTGGGGGTAAGTTATTCGCAATCTTAATCCTCATTCATTACAGGAATCGATCTTCAACTACGAGTTCTCGCCCGCAGATTCTTTTTCTCGTTGTTGCTAATCGCTTTTTCTTCCAGGAGTTTCTCAGAGTAATATCTTGTTTATCAAATTATCTGTATTAATATTATCTTTTTGGGGGGATTTTCCTATTATTTGCAACAGATTTGTATTTTATATTAATATGCGTTTGCGCAGTGGACGTTCGTATTTATACAGTGTTAATAAAACAGCTAGGAATCGTATCAGTCAGAAAAAACACGAATACAAGAGGAACACCTATAAAACCAAAAATCCAGTAGTAAAATTAACTTGGTTCAGGACACTAATTTTTCCTATTCAAGGTCCTGAAGGTAAATTTAGTTATGGGTTCTTCGAGTTCTACGCGTAACCAAGCCTCTATGGCTCAGCTTAGTGTTGTAGAACGGGAGGCGGTAATTGCCGACCGGCTAAATGAACATCAGGAAAACTTACGTAACTCCACGTGGGTTACAAGATCCAGTATCGCTGTGAAAGTTTTCATACACTTGGTATATTTAATCTGTATGGCAGTCATGTTGCCTGTAGCTTTAGTGCGGTATTTTGTTAAAAAGCTAACGCCTGACAGTACGGAAATAGATGTGTATAAACAGATCAAAGAACACATGTCTAAATGTACTGACCTTGATCCCTTGCTTACTCAAGTCTTTGCAAAAAATGAGGATAAGCCACAACAAGTAGATGTAGGTAATAATTATCATGCAGCAGGGATGACTTGTTACAATTGCAATAGGCCAGGTCACATGATGTCAGACTGTCGGACGCGTTTTTGTTCAATTCATAACAGTACCACACATTCATATAATCGGTGCTTCTCGTCGCGGAATCAACAGCAGAATCCTAAAAACACCGCAAACAGTTGCCAATGAAAAACAAAAAGAAAAAGAGGGTCCTCAGTACTTTAAAAAGAAACAAGCGAACAGTAATGCTGCTCAACAGCAGAAACAAACAAATCGTGCTTCAAGTAACTGTTCCTGGACCGTCTAGCCAGAACTTGCAAGGTCAGGTGAATTTTCAAGGAGTGCAAAACAAAGCAAGTACACGTAGTAAGCTCCAGGGGGGGAGAGGACGATGTTGGGTCATCCATATCAACATCTTTTGTATCAAATAATCAGTTTAATCATTTATCAGATCATTGTGAGGCAATTGATTTTCCTATGAAACACACGGCCGAATCCAAAAAATCTGTGCAGGTTCCCGTAGATTTGCAACAAATTCACGCCATTATAAGTCAAGATGAGTTACGCCCAACCTACATGCAGTAAATTTGGACCATAAGTCATTTACATTATCTTTGATTCGGGTAATCCACGTAATATCATGGATTTGCGGACTCATCATTTGATTTTTTCGAACTTTCCTATAGAGAAGACCGGAGTAAGGCTCTCGGGTATAGGAAATAATGAATTAAATGTGGTAGGAGTAAAACTCATGTTCAGTACAAGGTCGGTAAGCGCACGTTTTCCGATACCTTTATCGTTGTACAAAACATTGATATGTATCCCGCTGTAATTATAGGATACCCGTCTATGGGCACTCAAAACATTACCTTAGCCCCTGCAAACACGGCGTGTATATCAAAGGAAAATTCTATAAGTCTTCTAATACCCTAAAATCAGTCTAGATAATAAGGAGACAGAAAATAGAGTAGTAACATACATTAAAGAACCAATCACTTGTCTCATGAACCAAGAAATAATCCATGCGACCCAACAGAATTCTCGCTCAACCGCAATATCAGCTTGCACGCAAACTCTTGAGCTCCGAACCGTAACTTCGAACATATTAGTGAGTGTAAAGAAAACCTTGCTGGGATCTGAAATGTTAATCCTTTCCGACACTCTGAAAACACACGGATTATCCGTCACACAAGCCATTTTATACAGTCGGCTCACAACAACAATGCTAACATCGAAGTCTGTAATCATTTGAATACCACTTTAGTAATTCACAAAAATCAACATATCTTGGATGTGGAAGTTTATAAACATCGCATTTTACCGTAGCTGAGATCAATCACGCTCAATCAGTTGCGGATGAATCCCTTTGCAATCTATAAAAAATAAAATCAATAAACAAAAGACATTCAAAAGAAGAAAGAAATTCAGCAGAAATTTTTTTGAATCTTTTAACTGAAATATCATGTTTTTTTCCACACGGATGGAACCTTAGGAAAAACGGCGATGTCATCGAGCATCAAATAAGGTTAAAAGACAAACAGAAAGTTATCTATGTACCTTCGTACAGACTTCCTATGAAATTCCAGAATGAGATAAATGAGGAAGTAGGCAAAATGCTAAAAGAAGGAGTCATTAGGAAATCAAACAGCCCTTATAATTTTCCGTTAATAGTTGTACCGAAAAAAAGATCGAACTTGGCAAATTTGCGTAGACTTCGTCGCTTAATGAGGAAACAATCCCTGACCGATTCCCAGTGCCATGTACTGACGATATTCTATCTTTACTAGGTCAGAACAAATATTTTACCAGTTTGGACTTACTCAAAGGCTTCCATCAGATTCCGTTGGAAAAAAGAGAGTATCCCATACACTGCCTTCAGCACAGCCAGGGACATTATGAATTTTTTGCGTATGTTTTCCTTTTGGTTTACGTTGTGCTCCCATACTTTTACTAGAATGATCAACATTGTGTTTGGAGACTTGTTAGGAGATATCCTACATGCCTATATGGACCAACCTTGTAATCTTTTCTAATACCTTAGAAGAACATCTACGTAAATTTAAAATTAGAGTTAGTGCTACAAAGACTAAGGCAGCATAACCTAAGGGTAAAGATAAGTAGGTGTGAATTTTTTTAAAACAGAACTAGTCTATTTAGTTTCACGGTGTCTAGTCAAGGTCTTAAAGTAGTCCATGATAAGGTATCGGCTATCCGTAACTTTCCGATACCTACTAACGTCAAGGGAATACAGCAATTTCTAGGATGTAGTGGTCTACTACAGGCGTTTGATACGCAACTACTCAATCATAGCCGCTCCCCTTAACCGATCTTATAAAGAAGGGCGTAGATTTCATATGGTCAGAAAAACATCAACAGGCGTTCGATACCTTGAAAGATGAAAGTGTAGTTCCCCTATCTTGAAATTTCCTGACTTCGGTAAGGAATTCTTTATTGCAACAGACGCCTCAGACCTAGGAGTAGGTGGAGTATTGCTTCAACAATATGATAAACAGTTTTTCCCTATAGCTTTTTATTCACGTAAACTGAGACCTTACGAAAGTAAATATGCAGTAATAGAAACAAGGAAGGGCTCGCTATTGTTAATTCACTAGTGCATTTTAAGTTCATAATATACGTTATCCCGTCAAGGTTCTCACTGATCATAAGCCCCTAACCGACTTCTTTAAAGGCTTTAGTCACAGCCCTAAACGAACTCGGTGGCATATGATCATCCAAGACTTTGGCGCGAGGATCGGGTATTACCTGGGAAAGCAAATATCATTGCTGACGCATTATCACGCAACCCCTCTTCATCTTGTACCGAGCCATTAGCTGAATTAATAGATATCTCAACCTCCATGCCTATTGTTAAAGCTATATCTGAACAGGAAAGATCTGGGCTGGAGTGCTGAACTATTACAGACGGAGCAAAGAAAAGATCAACAATTAGAAAGAATCATAAACGCGTTAAACGGAAATCCTAAGAAAGGAATGTATAAAGTATAAGCAGCAGAATTATATAATCAAAGATAATATCCGTGACGAGGAAACCCTCAAAACACACCACAGCTGAATAACGACCAGGTTGTGGTACCGATTTCACTCATACCCACTGTCTTAAATTGGTTTGCATGCAAATCCATTGCATGGACACCCAGTTTCTCCATCATGTCACAGAAAGCCAAATCCTTATTTTACTGGCATACGATGCTTACAGATATAAAAAAAGCACATTGCTAATTGTCACACTTGTTAAGAATACAAAGGGCACACGAAGACACCTGTCAGCCTAGGGGCTTATCCCGTGCCAAATCAACCCTTTGAAAGAGTACACTTAGATTTATTACAGGGTGTTACGAGTCAGACAGAGGAAATAAGCACCTCCTAGTAATCATTGATGCTTTGACTCGATATACCGAACTGATAGCACTTAAAACAAAACCGCAGTCGAGTGCGCTAGGAAGTTTTACGAGTGCTACATTTGTAAACATGGAATTCCACACATGAATCATATCTGACTGGCGGAAGAATTCAATAATCACTTCCTTAACTCCTTGTGTGAATTCCTTTGCATAAAGAAAATCATACCATGATCTATCACCCTGAGTCTAACGGGCTAGTGGAAAGCGCAAATCGTAGGTTTTAAACATTTTAAGGATCACCTTAGGGTGTTATGGACCCCCAACTGAGACATTGCCACACCTGCGGTACTAAGCACTCTTAATCACTCATATCATGTATCTATTAAAATGTCACCGCACGAGGCACTGTACGGTACCCCAGCTAGAACGCCTTTCCATGTATTAACGCCTACAACCAATTTATCAAATCCTCTAAAGGTATGTTATGGATGCAAGCATAAGTCGATATAATATACTTCGTAAGAATCTAGAAGAATCACAAATTATATGAAAAGAAATCATGATAAAATAGCTAAGCCAACTAGAACATATGCCGTGGGCGAGATAAGGTATACATACAAGTATACGTACGTAAGGGTTTAAATTACAAACTGACACCTAAGTTTGAAGGCCGTTTAACATTTTAGAAACACTAACGGCCAATAGATTTAGGGTTCAAAAACGTATCCCAACCCACTGATATGAGAATCGTTCCATGGCACATATCAGAAACTAAAGAAGGGTAGATGGAGTGAGGGAAATTTTTTGTATCTATGAAACTTGTATAATAACTTATATATATATATATATATATATATATATATCATATATATATATATATATATATATATATATATATATATATATCATATTTGTATGTAAACATATCTTTAACATGAGTTATTACATATATTTTACTCATTGCAGGTTTCCAAAATGAATCTGTTATTGTTAGGAGTGATATTGTTCGTTCAGACATCTTTGTCGTGTGGGAAGAGCGCTAAAACAAAAGAATTAGAGTTTAATCATGGCAATATTATAGAAAGAACAGAAGACGTTTTCATTACCACAAGCAATATAGTCATAGAAGTCGACATGCAGGCGATATTTCTGCCTGAGGATAACGTCCTTAACCTAAAGAGTGACCTGCGGGCTACAGACACGTAAAGCCCTTAGGAACATTCCAGAAAAAACAGAGAATTTTAACATTACTACTCCAATCACCATCAAAATGTTAAATTCTCTGTTTTTTTCTGGGATGTTCCTAAGGGCTTTACGTGTCTGTAGCCCGCAGTTTATTGACGCTGAAATTAAAACTATTTATGATATTGCATTGAAACTTAAATACCAAGGACTTGTAGATGTGGCATGGAAAAGAGCTAGAAAAACATTTTATTCAACTAATGACAAACTTGAATTTAGTAAGCATAACATTCTAAAATTACCTTATGATGAAAGGTTTTTAGATATTCCTAGAATTTTAAAGCTTTTTAACATAAATGTTGTTTTAGTAATATTAAATGTCAAGAGTTTAGTAATCAAAAAATTCTCCTAAAGATCTTCCAGGCTGCATATATGAAATTCCTTGCAAAAAGTGTGATAAAATCAATTACGGACAGACTGGCAAATCTCTTTCACAGCCGTCTTAAGCAACATCAATATTCTGTGAGAACTGGGCAAATATCGAATGCATTATTTGTACATATGAGAGATTTAGACCATCCTATTAACTGGAGTCAAGCAAGAGCCTTAGTCCCATGTAATGACACAGTTAAAAGGAATATCATTGAATCTTGTTTTATCAAGTCAAATAATAGAAATGTTCTAAATTTAAGTCTTGGTTTATTTAAAACTTGATGCTTTCATAATGAAAAAAGTTGTAGAATAAATATAAGCAACAAAATTAATATATTCAGTTTTTTTTACATGTTTTGGACTGTAAAGATACTTTGTAATTTCGGTTAGGGTCAGAATCTGTTTAAGTTTGTGACCGTGTGATATCCGATAATCCTGGATTATCCCTTTTATTTTAATTTTTACCCTTTGATAATTAACCATCTGGTATTCCTGATCTTGTTTGTACCTGAGGCCTTCCTCTCCGATTGTACTTTAGTAGCTCCTTGACGATGTCTGAATAAAAGACGAAAGCGCTTGGATTCCTGTCTATCATTTCCCGTGGGTATTCGCTTATTTATGAAGTCACGTGCATCTACTGTGATTTTTTAAGCAACTATATAGATATATACATTCTATATAGATATATGTATATATACATATATATAGATAGATATATATATAAAATATATATATATATATATATATATATATATCTATATATATCTATATAATATATATATATATATAGATATATATATAGAGAGAGAGAGATATACATATATATAATTATATATATATCTATAATATATATATATATATATATAGATAGATAGATAGATATCTCTCTCTCTCTCTCTCTCTTCTCTCTCTCTCTCTCTCTCTCTCTCTCTCTCTATATATATATATATATATATATATATATATATATATATATATATATATCTAACTCAATTTCCGGAGCAACAGCTCGAAGAACACTCCAAGGCGGGTCAGGGAAAGGCACGATCCATATGCATTTTATTAAATATATGCAGACGTTTTCACAACTCCACATAGTTGCATTTTCTAGGCTTCAAACAAGCGAACATGGCAATCAATAGACTAATAAAAATCCGAATTACATAATTAAATTAAAAATTAAAACATTCAGCATGTAATTAATAAACATTTACTTAAAGAACAAGCAAATGGACTGGTGACAACCTACCCAGAAAGAAGTTAAAAACACTACTGTACTCGTATAGAGTTACAACGAGAGAGAGAGAGAGAGAGAGAGAGAGGAGACGAGAGAGAGAGAGAGAGAGGTCAAGAGAATGGTACTGTGTCACAGTTGACACGGTGGGTATGAAGACTGACGTTTATGCTGCCTGGGAATTAGGGTAGGCCTATCCTACCTGCTATTACATGATATTCCTTGTGTGTATGGGTCTTATTACTGATGAGGCCAGGTGATGT
>NC_061091.1:18423548-18466048 GCF_015104395.2 Macrobrachium nipponense
TTTAGTAGAAGATATTTTCATGTACTATAATTTGATAAGTGCCAAAGTAATCCATGACAGAATTATTTCCGTTCTACCTTCCAATAGGAAAAAATTTCAAATGTGCCAGTTTTCTGTATATCCTTGCCTAGTATATGAAAATTCATATCATTATTAGAAAAGGGCTTTAGTACTCATTTTGCATTGGAAGAACATGGATTAATGTTAGCCTTTTTAACTGATGAACAATTCAATGAATGTGTAATTTTGTTGAAGGAAAAGAAGTATACGTATATGTGGTATTGATAACTTATATAAGACTACCAATGATCATCCTGTATCCAAGAATTGATTTTAAAACAAAACAATCAAGAAAAGGATGTATGTAGACAGTCATTTAATAAGTCCATTTGAAAGCAAATATAGTGAATGAAGACATTTTTGTATTTCCATTAGATACTGTATAGCCAACAGTCACTTGTCCTAATGTAACCCACCCCCCCCCCGACTGAAATTTAAGAATATCAAGTCTTTGCAAACATCATGTAAGTTAATTATACTAAAAATCAATTATACTATGAACCACACCTTTTCACTAAATACCATTTCAACAAACATGTGCCATACAAGAATTACACTTTTGCAATAGATGAGTTTAAATTGTCTCAGCTCGAATTAAAGGAACTTGAGAACCTGAATTATGCTGATAACTATTACTTGTATACGAAACAGATAAACTCCATTTCTTTCATTTGTAAACTTGCTGGTAAATAGTAATCACTATTGTTTTTGTTTGTCATCACAGTGAGGCATTTGATTATCAAAAACATACAAGGGATACTGATAGAAATGAAAAGAAAATGATTCATAATTGACATTAATATCCACATCATTTCTAACATTTTTTTTCAAATATTGTATTCTGAGTACTAATTTATTATGCTTATGATTTAATGCATTTTTAATCTGATATACTTATGAATTGATATGTTTAACATTTGCTATGATTTTTTTTTACAATTTTATTACAATTATTCTTTTTTCAAGAGTTGGGAGAACAATTTTTATGTGTATTTTGCTGTACTGTTTAATTCGTTTCAGTATCCATATCCTATATATACTATATATATATATATATATATATATATATATATATATATATATATATATATATATATATATATATATATATATATATATATATATATATATTAAACATTGAAGACAATGTTTGGTAGGTGACCGAGTGATGTAATGATAGCCATAAGAAATAACAGTAGATAGGGTAGCATAAAAACAGAGAGAGAGAGAGAGAATAATCAAAGTACAGTGAAAATAAAGAGAAGGGATAGAGAAAGAGAGAGAGAGAGAATTGAGCTTTGGTGTGTGAGTCAGAATTTGATCAACAAAACCTTAGTCACAGGAAGTTGGACCATAACACCATCGCAATTAAAATTTTAAGACCGTCATAAAATCTTTGACCTGTGACCTTGCACCAGACTTACTCAGCTTCTATCAAGAATGCAGCTCCATCTCCAGGAGGAGGTATTAACATATTAAATTATTGACTCCGCTTGGAAAAGGAGGAATTAACATGTTAACGCCACCTAAAAGGGGAGGACCAGATCCTACACCGCCTAAGGAGGTGGTGCCGAATTCGAACCGATGGTGGCTGAATTACAGAACGCGAGAAGAAGACAGAGAGGACCGGCCGCCGTCGTTCAGTAAAGAAGTAGAAATACTGCCAGGGTCCAAAAATAGACTTATAAGCTTTGTAGCTGTAACTTGTATTTTTACCACAGTAAAGGAAGAAACTCTGCCGTTCGTCTCATTCAAACTTCTCCTGAGAGACTAAGCCTATATATTACTAAGCCAGAACTAACCTAAAGAAGAGGCATAAAGTCAAAAATAGAACCAGACTGCAGAACGAATCATCAAGAAGAAAGAAGAAGCAGGTAAGCGATCATATAACTCGAACACACTACTTTAAAAAGGGCACAACACGTACATGTACATAGTTCTACGTCAAATGATTGCTCGCCTTGCTGTGATGACGTCGTCCGAAGATTCCTAACGTTTCAAAGTGTTTACCTGAAGCATCAATTTACCTAAATCATTAAAATTAATTGGCATATGTTACCATGACATATTCAACTTTCAACTTAGTTCTAATGCTGTATTTCTCTGTGTTAAATGTTCGCTGTGACGTCACACTGGCTCTTAAAAACATTTATGTCTCCGTTCTCACAATTTTTTTCTTTGGTTAATTGATAAAACTGTACCAGAATTAGAATAAAAAATTTAGGACAAAGGCTAAGTACTGGGACATAGGAGGTCAGTAAGCGCTGAGATGAAACTGTATTCGTGCCCTGATTTACGAAATTCAGGCTGCTGTCAAATCAAGCCCTGGGGCACTTCCGCCATTCAGAGATTATGACAACGAAATAAGGAGTTGGAGTGGGCTGAAAGCAAAATAATAGATCCAAAAAAAAAAAAACAATGGAAATAAATGAAGTACATGGACGTAAAGGTGGACCCTGAAAGTAAACCCAACAGCTGCATTAAGAGTAACAGCTAGAGAAGTTGGACAGCAAAACTGAAGAAAAGAAGCGGAAATGGAGGTGAATTCAGAAGCTGAAAACTGGAGGCAGTTAGTATAAGGGCTGGAGAGACGCAGCAAACACCCTTGACGAACGCCTACAGTAGTGAAAATCTTCATTACAAGAATTGACATCTCTGAAGACTTTTACTATAACGAAAAAAACTACTTAAGATTACATCATCACTCCTAACTATGCGTCCATCAATTTAATTACTCTGTAACACAAGAATCCTCAAAGCTATAGAGGAGGTATTGTTATCTCTCAATGTTTTTGTTGTCAATAACAACAGAAAACCTGTATTCTTTTCCAGCCTGAGGCACGAATGGAATCTTTGATTTTTCTGAAACCTCTCTCCATCAAGCGATATTCGAAGTCTAGGTATTTTATCAGAACGTTTTTTTTCTTTTGACGTTAACAAACCAAATGGATTTCCCCAGTTGTTTTATTCTTATCTATCTCACCTTCCATCTCTCCATAACGTTCTCGCACTTTCCTTGCTTCCTTCGTTGTTTTATTCTTAGCTTTCTTTCTGTTCATTTCAGTAATGGATTCTCTACGTTTTCTCTCTTCTTTTTGCTTTCAGAGCTCACACACACTCTCTCTTCCGTTGACCGTTACTGTGTTTTCTCGGAGGAATTGCTACTTGCTACTGTCTCTCTCTCTCTCTCTCTCTCTCTCTCTCTATCTCTCTCTACTCTCTCTCTCTAATAAGAATATCTGTGAAGTTCCTCCAGTTTACCCTGGGGCTTTCAATGACCTTTGCTCTGAGAGATCGCCCGACGATGGACAGGAAAAATGTTTTACAGAAAAGTTCTCATACGACGAGAGGATTACACACACACACACACACACACACACACACACACACACACACACACACACACACACACAACATATATATATATATATATATATATATATATATATAGATATATATAGTTATATATAAAGGGTCCAGGAATTCCACCAAACATTGTGAAGAATATTTTATTAGGAACGTTTCATACTGCTTCAGAGTACATCTTCAGCCTGTAATTATAAATTGTGACAATTTAATTAATAGTAAAATAATACATTAAGACTAAAATATCAAGATAACAAATAGTTAATTAAAACCTTAGAGAACATTTAAAAAAAAAAAAAACAAGCAATAGACTAGCAATATCCGTAACCACGCCAAAAATATGTAAAATTAATATTGATAAAAAAACACATTTCTCAATCATTGACAGCACTCCCAACAATTACTTAAACGACCACTTGAGTCATTATACATCAAACGACTGGTTCCTTCTCTAAAATGCTAACGTGGCTGCTGCCACGTTGTATTTAGCATAACTGAGATCTGGCCGAACTTTTTTTTTCAAAAAAAATCATTCCCTTCTCTACTTTTACTTACGGTACGTCCTCTCATAGTTTGTTTTAAATGTTTCTGTAAATTTTAATTACCATATTTCTTAAAGTTTTAGTCTATTGCTTGTTTTAAAATGTTCTCTAAGGTTTTAATTAACTTGTTATCTTGATATTTAGTCTTAATGTATTTTATTTTTATATTAATTAAATTGTCACAATTTATAATTACAGGCTGAAGATGTACTCTGAAGCAGTATGAAAACGTTCTAATAAAATATTCTTCACAATGTTTGGTAGATTCCTGGACCCTTAATGCTTCTATGATTGAATATATATATATATATATATATTTATATATATATATATATATATCCTTATATATATATATATATATATATATATATATATATATAGATATATATATATATTTTATATATATATATATATGGTCAACTTACAACACAACGGAATCTCCACAGGAAGTTTAGCCTCCTGTTTATGGGGAAGTCATCTGGGATGAAACTGCTACCCTTACGATTTTCTACACTTTGGTTTTGTGGATGTGTCTGACCTACTCACATACATACATACATACACACACACACACACAAACACACACATACACACAAGTGGAATGATTTACTTAGTCTCAGAGAGCAGGCTTAATCATCCTTCCGTCTGAAGGCATGCAAGAAACAGGATTCTAAATACGTTCTATGGTCCTATAGCTTGGACTAGCTATATAATGAACAGGACCCATCTATAGTTTTCCCCTGAATCAAACAGTCATCACTTTCTACATTCCGAGCAGTTTTCCCCTGAACCAGATTCTGGGAACTTGTGACGTCATCAGTCGGTCACCAATTCGTCATTTACTCTTTAGAAATAAATGGTTTGTTTGTATAGTGTTTTTCCATTGAATGGTTATTCAGCAACGGGACCAACGGCTTTACGGGACTTCTGAACCACGTCGAGAGTAAACTTCTGTCACCAGAAATACACATCTCTCACCCCTCAGTGGAATGTACGAGAATCCAACTCGCGGCCACCGAGGTGGCAGGCCAACACCATGCCAAGCGCGCCACTGAGGCGCTCTTTAGAAATAGAATTCGTCCAGACTGATCATTTTGGTGACCATCTAGAGTCACTCACTTTCCATACTCTTACTAGGTAAAGTTTCATCTCTGGGAACCTCGTGACGTCATCAGCCAGGACACCAATTTGTCATTTACTTTATATAAATATAATTAGTCCATACTAGCAACTTTGGTGTGCTTATTTCTTCTACTGATTTCTTGGGCATAAATTTTCCACCCTTCCATAAGTGGATCTAGCACTTCTCTATCTACCTGTCAATCTGTATATATACACATGTATGTATGTATGCTGGGAGAGAGAAATCATAATGCAGGGATGTGGTGTCGAGGGGCGGTTGCTGTTTTCGTTACTGAGAAGTCGAAAGATATTTCCTTTCTTTATTCCTTGAAGTGATTAAGGCCTCTCTATCTATCCGTTTCTCTATCTACCTGTCAATCTGTATATATACACATGTATGTATGTATGCTGGGAGAGAGAAATCATAATTTCGTATAAAATATACCAGAAAGTCACAGCATTGAATATATTATATATATATATATATATATATATATATATAAAAATGCTGTGATATTTTGGCATTCTGATGCAAAATTATGATTTCTCTCTCCCAGCATACATACATACATACATACATGAATATATTTACAGATTGAAAAGATAGATAAAGAAAACGGATAGATAGAGAGGCCTTAATCACTTCAAGGAATATACGTGTATACATATATATATATATATATATATATATATATATATATATATATATATATATATATAAATAGGGAGGGTTGGTGTAGGAAGGGCATCCGGCTGTAAAAATCTGTGCCAAAACCAAAATGGAATGAGCCGAAATATGGAAAGAGGTAATGCTAGGGCGTACTCCGTAAACGACGCACAGAGACATCGCCCTAACTCTGTGGTAAGGCGAGGGGCTACTGCATCAGGAGCGGGTGCAGCTAAAGAAGCGAGCTCAGATCGGGTTCAGAGTATGTCAGCTAAATGTTGGGGTCCATGACTGGGAGAGGTAGAGAATTGGCTGTCTGACTTGATGAGAGAAAAAGAAAGTAGATGTGTGTGTGTAAGCAAGAAAACGCGGTGGAAAGGAAATAAAGCTAAAGAGTTGAGATGGATATAGCTATATTATAGTGGAGCAAATAAACAAGGTAGAAATGGAGTTGGCATAGTACTGTCTAGTGAACTAAAGAAACTCGGTAATAGAAGTGCACAGAAAGAATGACCGTATCATCAGATGAAGATATTTTTGTTATGGAGGAGAGATTCTGAATAATATAAGCGCATATGCACCACAAGTGGTTTGCACAGAAGAAGAGAAGGGAAAATTTCTGGAGAGACATGGATGGAATAATGCAAGAACTGGAAGAGCATGAGAGGGTGATAGTTGGGGCAGATTTGAATGGCCATGTCGGAAGTGAAAATGAGGCGATTGGGCGGGTGTGCATGGGGGCCATGGAATTGGGGAGAGAAACCAGAAGGAGAGAGAGTGTAGTGGACTTTTGCTGTGTCATTCGACATGGCAATAGTAAACACATTCTTTGAGAAGAAAAGGGAAACACCTAATAACATATAGGAGTGGGGAAGATTCTCCCAGATAGACTATTTCTTGTATAAAAGGATAAATCTGGTGGAGGTCAAGAACTGCAAGTTATTCCAGGCGACCATGTAGCCCCCCAACACAGGCTGCTATGATGGACTTGAAGTTGAAAAGGGAAAGAAAAACCAAAGCTAAAGGGATAAGGAAAATTAAATGGTACGAATTACAGAAAGGAAGGGGATAAGAAGAGAGAGTTTAAGAGGAGGGTTTTGGAGGATATGATATAGGGATTGAAGATGTTCAAGAATGGTGGGCACGAAAACGCAGCATTAATAAGAAGGCATGGAAAGGAGCTGCTAGGAGAGACATCTGGTATCATATGGGAAGAAAAGGAGAGTTGGTGGTGGGATGAAGACATTGAGAAAAGTAGTAAAAGATAAGAAGGATGCAAGAAAAGATGGGAAAGAGTCACAGTCAGTGGAAGACAGAAATAGGTACAGAGAGACAACAACGGTGGTGAAAAAGGTGGTAGCCCAAGCTAAAGCCCCCCCCAAAAAGTCGTATGATGATGTGTATAATGAGCTGGGGACAAAGGAAGGATAAAAGAAGATGATCAAGCTATCAAAGGCTAGAAATAAGAGCACCAAAGATATAACACATATCAAACAAATAAAGGATCAAGAGGGTGTAGTGCTTAGAAAGGAGGAAGACATTGTGAAGAGATGGAAAGAATATTTCGAACAGTTGTTAAATGAAGAAAATAATAGACTAATAAGAGAGGATGGGCAAGTGAACATTGGCATGGTAATGAGGTTTTCTAGGCAAGAGGTACTAAATGCACTGAAGAAGATGAAGAATGGGAAGGCAACCGGACCAGACATGATCCCAGTGGAGGCATGGAAAGCATTAGGAGATGAAGGAGTGGATTATACTGTACGATCTTATGATAAAGATCCTTGAACAGGAAAAGATACCAAATGAGTGGCGTGGGAGTATATTGATCCCAATTTTAAAGGGAAAGGCGATGTCCAAGAGTGTGGTAATTATAGGGGCATTAAATTGATGTCCCACACTTTGAAGATACTGGAAAGGATGATAGATGCTAGACTGAGAGAAGAAGTACAAATAGGGTAAAGAGCAGATGGGATTTATGAAGGGAAGGGGAACACAGATGGTATATTTTGTCTGAGGCAAATAATGGAGAAATTCGGGGAAAGACAAAGGGACCTACATATGGTATTCATTGACCTTGAAAAGGCTTATGACCGAGTCCCGAGACAAGAGGTATGGAGGAGCTGAGGGAGAAGATGGTTGCCAGAGAAGTATGTGCGATTGATACAAGAGATGTACCGGAATGTATTTACCAGAGTGAGGAGCAGTGTTGGGGAGACAGAAGGTTTTGAGGTGAGAGTAGGATTACACCAGGGGTCGGCTCTGAGCCCATTTATCTTTAACATAGTGATGGATGTTATAATAGAGGAAGTAAGGGAGACAGTACCATGGAACATATTGTATGCAGATGATATTGTTCTGTGTGCAGAGAGCAGGGAAGATCTGGAAGTGAAATTGGAAAAGATGGAGACAAGTACTGGAGGACAGAGGAATGAGAATAAGTAGATCCAAGACAGAATATATGTGTACCACCCACTGAGGGGGATGATAGAGAAAGTATTCAGCTTGGTGGAGAGCAAATAAGAGAGTTGATAAGTTTTAAGTATTTGGGATCTTTGTTAACGCTGGAGGAAGTATGGAAGAAGAAGTAAACATTGGGTACAGGCAGGCTGGAACAACTGGAGAGCGGCCTCGGGAGTTCTTTGTGACAAAAGAGTGCCGCTTAGGTTAAAGGAAAATTTCACAAGACGGTGGTAAGAACAGCAATGCTGTATGGTACGGAAACAGCAAGCATGAGAAAAGCAGAGCAGAAGAAGATGGATGTGGCAGAAATGAGAATGGAAGCTTAGGTGGATGTCTGGGGTAACAAGAGTGGATAGGATCAGAATGACTACATAAGGGGTCAACTAAGGTTGGTGGAAGTATCAAAGAAAGTGCAGGAGGGAAGGCTGAGATGGTATGGACACCTGTTGAGGAGAGATGAGGACCCACGCTGGGAG
This sequence comes from Macrobrachium nipponense, assembly GCF_015104395.2. Classification (NCBI taxonomy): domain Eukaryota; kingdom Metazoa; phylum Arthropoda; class Malacostraca; order Decapoda; family Palaemonidae; genus Macrobrachium; species Macrobrachium nipponense. Next base: position 18,432,245 of record NC_061091.1, read on the forward strand.
GCATACTATGGGGGTGGAGGTGCAAGGAAGAAGAAAAGAGGGAGACCAGAAGAGATGAGGAAGGACTGTGTGAGAGGAGACTTACATGAGAAGGGAATTGATGAGGCAGAAGCTCAAGATAGAAATAGATGGAAACGGCTCATCCGAAACGGCGACCCCATATAAAAATGGGAACAAGCTGAGAAGAAGAAGATATATATATATATATATATATATATATATATATATATATATATATATATATATATATATATATTGGAATCGATGTCGGTAATCGAGGGTAAACCGACGAATATTTTCATAATGAATAAGGACATACAGAAAGTTATTGATAAAGTCATAGAGAATAACGAGGAGGAGGTGATAACGACTCGGACACCAACTGACCTCTGCTCCGCACGGGGTCAGAGGTTAGCCAAGAATAAGGAGTAATAGAAATCTTGACCTAGCTCAGTGACCTTTAGAAAGCCGTTGCAGGACTCCATAACAGCAGCTGAACGGAGCGTATATAGAAAAAAAAAGTCGAACTAGAAACAATAATGGAAAATGGGAGTCCATGCAGACGAAAAGTGAGAAAAGGGATACCAAAACGCGGCCTCGAATAAAAGACCATATAAAAGAAGTCTCCGAAAGGGGCGGGGGGGGCGGGTGGGGCAGTTGACCACAAGGCACACAGCACACGGGATTATCGGAGAATCGTGGAAAAAAGTTAAGCATATCTTAGTTTAACCAGACCACTGAGCTGATTAACAGCTCTCCTAGGGCTGGTCCGAAGGATTAGATATTTTGACGTGGCTAGGAACCAATTGGTTACCTAGCAACGGGACCTACAGTTTATGGTGGGATCCGAACCACACTATACCGAGAAATGCATTTCTATCACCAGAAATAAATTCCTCTGATTCCGCGTTGGCAGAGCAGAGAGAATCGTGGAAGTGAAGCCTGAAGAGCCCCTCGCGATTTGTCCGTCTTCAATCAATCATTCACGAGTGCCCATATTCTACGTATAAGTACCTTTTTAAAGATAAAGACTCGATTATTAATACCCAACTTAAAAATGGAAATGTATAAGAATTTTAAGACAATAATAAATGTATTTAAAGAAACATATATTTAATTTTGCAAAACGATTTTATAACTCTTTGTGTAATTAAGATAACTGACACCTAAGCACGATAAGTTGAGTGCAAAGAATAACACAATCAAGCAAGAATGTTCCTGGTAAGTGAAAGCCCACGAAAAAGAGACACGTTTTGGGGAGTGTTCTCCTTTCCCCAAGTACACACACACACACACACACACACACAAATATTATGTATGTATGTATATATATATATATATATGTATATATATATTATATATATATATATATATATATATATATGTGTGTGTGTGTGTGTGTGTGTGTGTGTGTGTGTGTGTATTGAGAAAGCCAAATCATAATTACATATTAAAACCAAAACAATAAAATCTATATATATATATATATATAAATATATATATATATATATATATATATATATATATATATATACGTATATATATATATATATATATATATATATATATATATATATATATATATATTGCATTGTGTATACATAACATATACATAAGTTGATATATGAGAGACCGAAAGAAAGATATTGAAACAATAATCCTATATGGAGCCAAACCAATGTATGTAAGCGAGACAGAAAGAAATAGACCGACTCTGAAATCCTATATCAGAACCAAACCAATCACAACACATTTTCTTTTAAGAACCGCCACCTAAATAATGCAAACATTTCGTGAACTTCATTGGTGCGCATCCAGAGACAAAGGAAGCTTTGGTAAGCATCGCAGACTCACTCAGCTTAAAACCCGCCGTATTATCTCCCCAAGTAAATTTTAAAGAGGATATCCTCACGGAGAGAGAGAGAGAGAGAGAGAGAGAGAGAGAGAGAGAGAGAGAGACCGTTATGCACCTCCCATCCCTTTTTATTAGTTTTCTGTTAAAGAAAATACTATTGTGCCGGCTAGTCTGTCTATCTGTCCGTCCGTCCGCCCTCAGATCCAAAAAGCTACTGAGGCTAGAGGGCTGCAAATTGTTATGTTGATCATCCACACTACAATCACCAAACATACCAAATTGCAACCTTCTAGCGTCAGTCATTTTTATCTTATTTAAGGTTAAAGTCAGACATGGATCGTGCATCTTGCGGCGCTTTCCTTAGCCATGAGGCGCATCCACACACTATTGCATCCTCGCTCTACCGCATCTGGAGAGCAACTGGAGAGCTGCCAGTTATAGCTGGTGGTCTTATACAGTACTATACGTTACAGGGAACTCGATTGCGATCTTTACGTATTTTTCATTATTTTGTAAATGACGTAGTATGCAGTTGCAAAGGGCTATAACGAAAGCACCAATGGCTGTGTGTGTGTGTGTGTGTGTGTGTGTGTGTGTGAGAGAGAGAGAGAGAGAGAGAGAGAGAGAGCTGGATTCATAAGATATCATCACTGTATCCACACCAAGACGCCGATGCTCTGGCTTCGAGAAAAATATATAAAATAAAACTGTAACATGCTTTATTAACTAACATATATTTCCCTACACTATTTAAGATGACAGATAACTTCCACTACATTTACCACCTCATACGTATGCATGGGAAGTTCATTCACATCTATCTAGCTCACCATTCCTTCAAGCCAATGTCCTTCCTTTCCAAAACGTCTTTTAACCCTATCAGCTATCATCCTTTCATATTATCACCTTCAATTTTCTCCACATGACCACAGCGTCTTAAAACAAACCCCATTCATCCTTTCACCTCAGCTAAACCTTTTTTTTTATAACCTCCGTCTCAGTTCTTCTTATACTTCTGTACCAAAACGAACTGGTTCGAAACCAAAGGTGTACTCATTTCGATATTATATGATATTTATGGTTTTATACGTGTATGTATATATATATATATATATATATATATATATATATTATATATATATATATATATTATTACTACACGCACATATGCAGTATAAACATATAAATGTATGTAATATATATATATATATATATATTTGTATGTATGTATGTGTGTGTAAGAGCAAATTACTTACTTACGAAAACGAGTAATTACAAGCATCATCTTTCTTCTTTCGCTCGTCAATAACCCTTTTTTCTCATTGGTCCAAAAAACCAGGATTTTGCCTTATGCTCATAACGACCAATTGGAAAATAACAGCAAAAAAAAAAAAAAGAGTAAAGACAAATTACAAAACAAAACAGTAATTCATAGGACAGCATCTCCCTGCGACTGCGTCATCACTGACCGAAATTAAGCCGGGCGTTGCCCATTCCGCTAATGCCCTGGGACCAGATTTAACCGGGACATGGAGCCCCATCAATCAATCAGTCAATTCGCAGCGTTGATGAATCATATCTGTAATGACGGGACTGTCATGGTTTCATGAGGGCAAAAATGATTCTCATAAATCATTGTCGTGTGTGCTTTTGCTGTGGAGAGACTGGTGGGCAGGTAAGGTGGTGTGGGTGGGTGGTGTGTGTGTGTGTGTGTGTGTGTGTGTGTGTGTGTGTAGAGAGAGAGAGAGAGAGAGAGAGAGAGAGAGAGAGAGAGAGAGAGAGAGAGAGAACTCCGTATGTCATTCAATGCCCTTCCCCATGATATAAAGTACATGCTTTAAAAGAGTTTTGTATCACTAAGCCAACCTATACTGAAAAACTAAAGTGATATACTCTTTTTACATAACAAAATAGAGGAATACTGGATAGATACATCTATATAATAAAAAAAATCAATATCACAGTTAAGGCAAGCCGAGATTTCCATTACTCTAATTTGTCCTATTTATTTTCAGAAACGATGAAAAACAATTTGCAATAGAGACAAAACTAGTATCGGTTTCAGGATAAATTTGAGAAAATAATAACAAACTCAAGAGTAATAGAAAATGTTTCAAGAAATTAATAAAAATGAAAAGGCGACCTTATGAAAGGCACGAAAACGCGACTAGAAAATAAATGTCATGCTTCTCAAGAACCTTTGAATTCGAAAATCGCCCTTCTTCAATGTACTTTGTGAAGCATTATACAAAATAATAGTAAAATGTGTTGGTAGATATAATATGGAATTTAGGTCAGCGGCCAAGCGCTGGGACCTATGAGGTCATTCAACGCTGAAACGGAAATTAACAGTAAGATGGTTTGATAGGTTGCACTATAAAACAATTGTTAAGAGAGGGTGGAGTCATATGGAAGAAGGATAATATGAACGGAGGGACGGTTAAAGAAATGAAAGAAATTAGGGCCCGAAGGGATGCTGCAGCGACCCTTAAGTAATGCCTATAGGACAGCACGTGAGGTGCACTGAGGGCACTATCCACCTACATGGATAAAAAGTGTTGAACAACGATGTATAGCAATAACTACAAGAAAAAACGACCTTAGTACAAACATTTACATTCCATTTTTTTTTATTTCACTTAATACGAAAATTAAAATGTCCTGTTTTTCCTATTTTTATATGAATTAATTCTTTCAGGTCCTAAAACGGCGTTTTCTCCCTTTCGTTCATTTTTCCGAAGAGCCCAATTAAAAATAAAGCGGCTCAAGTAAATGTTTGTTCTGTATAAAAAAAAAAAAAATAAACTGAGGGATGAATGAATTATGGGGCGTTTTTCTTACTTCACTGCACTGACGAAATTATGGTGATGTTTTCATTGAAAGTATCGTGCAACAAAATCTACTCAGAGAGAGAGAGAGAGAGAGAGAGAGAGAGAGAGAGAGAGAGAAATAAATGTTATTTTCAATGAAAACTCGAGGGCAACACAAAATACCAGAAGGGCATCTCCTTCCTGCAGATCGAGGGGCTGACACAAAGTTCAGAGGTTAACCTTGACAGAGGGTTAACGAAATTATTGAGATTTCCCGGTCCCTCCTGAACCCCTTGATGGAGATCGTGGAAACGCAGCAACATTTATTTCTTGTTATTTTTCTTAAAAACTAAACAAGGGATTTTGAGCACAGTACAGAGCTATTTTAACTATTTTATTAATAATATTATTATTATTATTATATTATTAGGAGGGCCTTCTCTGAGGGCCGTAGCATTGAATACAATAGCTGTTTCAAACGGCATTTAATTTATATAGAATCTTTCAATTCTTCTTATTATCTTTTCTCGTCAGCATGTAGCTGGTGTATTAAGTTTCCTAAGGACATGTCAAGATTTTCATTTGTCTTAGGTTTATTCCTCTAACGTGTCGACAGCGCACAGGCAGTCATCTATGAGAGTTTACAGTACAGTGAATTAAGATGTTGTTGTTGTTGTTGTATTAAGCCAACACTTCTTGTTGGGACGGGCCTTTCCCTTGTTCGGCCCGTAGGTAATCTGAAAAGATTCTTTAGGTACATGGTTAGTTTTTTTGAAATTGGAAATATCTTAGTTGTAGAGATAGGAGTGGACAGGGGAAGGATGATGGTGTCAGTAAGAGAGGGCCATCATGTCATATTATAGAAGAAGTTTGAATGAGTGTAAGGCTTTCGAAATCGGAGAAGCGGTGCAGGTGGGGTTGTCCAACCCTTTACTCCCTTGGGTCCCTGCGGGAGGATTTTAGTTGTAGGTAAAGTTTTTTTTAAAAGAATGATAGTGGATGACGTGGATAGAGCCTTACAATGAGGGGATGTGATGAGGGTGATTGATTTCACTTATTAGTTTGATTACCTTGGTGGAGGTAGGTTGTAGAGCACTGGGCATGCTCTTCTAAGTTTTCAATGATTGTCTTTGTGACTGTGGCAGCTGCATTGCTCAGCATCTTGTGCAGGTACTGCATTTTGTGCTGCACCTCGGTTAGCTGTGCTGTTTCTCTGCATTCCAGCAGGTAGTGAAGCAGGTTGCTGTGTTTTCTTCTTGACAGTGTTCACATGGTCTGACACTGTTTTCCGCAATTTCCCAGCAGGCTTTATATCCTAGCCTGAGTCTGTGGATGATCACAGCAAGTTTTCTTGGTGTGTGCCTGTCTATGGGAGGAGGCACTAGACCAGTCGATTTCTTATACCATCTGGCAGACGGTGAGTTCTTTTCTACCCACTCACGATGGTCTTTTAGCAATTTTTCTTTGCAGAGTGGTTTCATTGCATTCTTGACTTGTTGCAGGGTGGCAGGTTGTATATGTTACTTGCACTCCTGTCAATGTGTTTTGTACTTTTGGCTAGCTCATCAGCCATCTCATTGCCTGGAATTCCTATGTGACTGGGTATCCAGTTTAAGGTGACAGGTCTTCCTCTTTCGCTGTGCTGGGTGTAGCAGTGTTTTAATTCCAGCCAGCAGTGCCTTATTTTCTTTAATTTTCTGTTGTTGCAGGGCTTGCATTGAGGACTTTGAGTCTGTGTGGATGATTACAGGGCCCTACTTCATTCTCCAGTGAGTACAGCAGTGCCTGTCTTATTGCTGTAACTCTGTCTGCTAGTGAGGCGTGGTTGGAGGCCTCCAGCAGGCTGTGAAGTTTCTTGAATATACTGCAGCTCCCGTAGTTGATTCTAGGATCTACAGTGCCATCAGTGTAGTATGTTGTGCCCCTATGGTCTCAGTGTTTTTTCTGATTGCTTCATAGGCTGCCGCTCTTAGCTCTTCTCCTGTGCAGTCCTCTTTTGCTCTTGGCAGGCTTGTGTATTTGTATATTGTAGTGTCCTTCTTCCAGGGTGGTAGTTGTTGTGCCCCCTGTTGTTGTCTGGATCTAGTTGCAGCAGTATTTCTCCAATGCCTAGACTCTTGATGTTGTCACTTTGGTCCTTACCATAGGAGCTCGAAGTTTGTTGAATCTGTGGTGTTTTTGGAAAGTTCCTCTCTTGCTCTTTTCTTTAGAGATGGAGTCTCTTTCTGAGAGGAACATCTTGGCCATTGTGCTTACATTTCGCTGTGCAATCCTATGCCTCTAGTTTTGGCAAGGTTAGTTTCAAGCCTGAGGTTGCACAGCCTTGTCCATGTGGGTGCTCCTAGCATGAGTCTCATTGCATTGTTTGAATGACCTCCAGTGATTCTTTCTGAGCCTCTGTCAGCCTTATCAGAGTGGGGGCAGCATAGTCCACTAATGTTCTGGTGCAGGCTAGGTAGTACTTCCTTTGTATGTGTTCATTTGCTCCTTCCTTCAGGGATGACATGTATCTCATGGCAGCAAGTCTTGCATTTGCTCTTTCTCTCAAGTACTTGATTTCTTCCTTGAAAGTTAGCTGCTGATCTATGACAACTCCTAGGTACATGTAGCTGTCTACCCATTCTATGGGCTCAGCTCCTATTGTTAGTGGTTGCAGCGTCTGTGGGTCTTTTATTGTCATGGCCTTTGTTTTATTTATGTTTATTTTTAGGCCTAGCTCATTGATTTGATTGTGATGTCATTGAGTGCCCTTTGCATTCTGGGTACTCTAACAGCTCCTCTTGCTACTACACACACATCATCGGCATAGATGAAGATTTCTACGCCTTCTGGAAGCTGCAGGGAGGCTATATTCTCCATTAGTATATTGAATAGAAATGGACTCAGAATTCATCCCTGAGGGGTGCCATTTCCAAGTCGTGGAATGTAGACTCATCACTCCTTGGCAATTTACTCTGGCACCTGCCTTTTCTAGCACGTAGTTTTTGTCCAGGCTAGTAAGTGTCCTTGGACTCCCTTCCTACTACTGATTGTAGTATTGCTGCTGGACTGGCTAGTTCAAAAGCCTTTTCAAAATCTATGAAGACTACTGTGGCCTTCTTCTGATTTATATAGCTGAGAACATCTGTTATGCACTCTGTAGTTCCGACCCTTCCTTCCTGATATGCATATAGCTGCTTGTGCAGTGGGACCAATCTTGCACTTCATTCTATTTTAGTACCATTTTTTCTCCAGTTTTCTCATGCATGACACCAATGCGATTGGTCTTGGGTTCTCTGGATCTTTAGGTTTGGGCATTGGCTGCGTGTCTTGCTGCCGCCAGGTTGTGGTCTTGTGTGCTCGATGTGTGTTTTGTTCAGGATACTCAGAAAGGCTGTTTCTCCTGCAGGACCCATTTTGCTGATCATGGTGTATGTTTATCCTGTCTGCTCCTGGTGCGTTGTCTCTGCCAACTTTTAAAAAGTAAAAAAACTGCTTTCAGTTCCTCTACTGTGTAAGGGATGTCAGTATCGTCTGGTCTGTGGCAGGCCGCATCGATCTCCTCCCATCGAATCGGTGCTAGTTGATCCTGAATTCTTCTTGTTTCAGGGGAGAGGTTACCTGAGCTAGTCCTATGGCAAAGGATGTTGCCAGTCTTTCCGCTTCTCTAGTGGTGAGGGTGAGTTGCTACGGGTGTTCTCTTCTTTCCGGCTACTCTGTTCAGCCACTTCCATAGCTCCGAGAGAGATGTGTACTGTGATAGTTTTGTACACCATTCCATCCACTTTTCAATTCTTATCTCTTGCAGCTGCTGTTGAACATCATTTTTGACTGCTTGTAGTAGTTCCCTGTTTTCTGTTGTCCTTCTTTTCCTATAAATTTTTGTTACCCTGTTCAGTAGGGTTTTCAGTCTTCTTACTTCTGGGCAGTAGTACCAGGAGTCTTTGTAGGTGTGGTCTCTTCTTCCTACTCTCATGGGCATTGCCCTGTTTGCAGCATTGTGTATAGCCTCAACTAGATCTTTTCTAGCTGATCTATGTCTTCTGGAGGTGTGTATTGTGCTGCCCACTCTTCGAGGGCTAGACGAAACACAACCCAATCTGCTAGGTCTTGGTCCATGTCGGAGGGGGTGGTGGCGTATTGGCGGTAGTTGCTGCATCTCCAGATCTGTTACTGTGGCAAAGTGGTCGCTCACTAATGTCGTGTGTACTTGCCACCTTGTTAGGTGTCTGATTGTTGTTGTGGCAATGTCAAATCTAATCTGCCTCCTCTTATGTGTGTAGGTTGCCCTGAGTGATAGTGAGACTCCTTCAAACTCATCTAGAGAGAAGGCTATGTGCTCTCCAGGTTGGTTGTGGTCGATGGGGATGATAGCAGAGGGTGATGCGCGTTGAAGTCCCCACATATAATTGTTGGTGATTCTGCTGCATGTGCGAAGAGCTGTGTGAGCTGCAGTTCTCCTGGTTCTTCTCTATGTATTTTTCTATATGTGTTGTATATATCTATCTTCTGGTTTAGCAGTGTGATTCTCACTGCTAGGGTTTCCACATTGTTGCCACAGGGGATTGGGTTGTGTGTTCTTGCTGTTGGGATTGTATTCTTGACGAGAATTGCCAATCCTCTGTCTGTGCCTACGCATGGGGTGTGTAGACATTATATCCAGTTATTCTGAATTTTGTCCCAGTTGTTTAGCATGGTTTTTCTTGCAGTAGAATGATGTCCACATTTTCTGTTTTGCAGACTGCAATTAGTGTAGCTGCCTTTGTCCTTATTCCACAGCGTTCCAATTGATGATCTTCAGCATGATTGGTACGTTGAGGAGAACTGTCTGGGGTCCCTTGGTGCGAATGTTATTCCAGTTTCCTCTGTCATGCCTTCAGTGGTTGATGGTGATGATGAGGATGAGTTGGATGATTGAGGGTGTATTTGTTCAGAGGATGTGGAAGGTGAGGGTTTGAGGGTGGATGTGGAAGGTAGAGGTGAGGGGGTTTGAGGAGGGGTGGTGCAGCTTGGGTCGCTGCTCCTGCATAGTGGTAGAGGGGGGAGGGGGACTTGGAAGCCCTTTGATGAAGCTCTTAAGAAGTACTTCTATGCACTCTTGGATAGTTTCTGCATTGATGTCTCCCTTTATGATGCGTTTGGAGAAGTCTGTCAATCGTCCCTGAGATCGATTGTTTTGATGTATATAGACCTGGCAATGGTTTAGGTGCCTGGAGGATTTGTTTGCTGGGGGAGGGTCTTCTTGATGCAGACCTGGAGCTGGTTTCTTTTCCTGCTGGGTCAATGCTTCCCTCCTGGATTCCTCCAGCTCTTCCCTGGTATAGAAAACCTTCTTCTGGGCTGAGGTTTTGGTGCTGCCCTTCCTCTTGACAAGCTCCTCTCTTCTTGTTCTTTGGGCAGAGCGGGCCTTTACTCTTGCCAGTCTCTCCGGGCATCCCCAGGCCATGGTGATGTGTGCCTTGCTACAGTTGGGGCACTTCGGTGTTGTGGTCTCCCCTGCTTTCTTTTGGCAATGCAGTCTTCAGTTGGATGTTTCTGCTGCATTGCACAGGTCTCTTGCTTTGCCTGACATGGCTCTTATGGGTGCCAAATCAAATTTCTGGCACTTTGAAGCACCTTAGGGGTTCTGGGTAGTAAGTTTTCACCCCATATCTCCCGAACACTCCCAGGTCAACTCTTTCTGGGATGGTCCCTACGAAGGTGACTAGTACAGCCTTGGTAAGTATACCTTGTTTGTTCTTCATTCTAATCGCAGCTGTCACATTGGCTGCGCTCGTTAGGTGGCTTTCAGGCATTTCAAGCGGGTAGCCAACCACTACTGCTTTCTTAATTCTCTCTTCTTCTTTCAGTTCCTTGATGTAGATTGCTGTCGTGTTCCTCAGGGTGATAATCGTTTTTGTATCTCTGGATGAGATGGTCCACTGACCCTGCTTATTGGGCTTAGCCTGAAATTGCAGGTTTTTGAACCTGGTCTGGAAGGCTGCTATGGCTCTGAATCCTTCAGCTGAGTTGTTTGCAATGACCCTGAAGTGGGTCATTTTTTCCCTGATTTGGTTTCCATTAGCGGTTTTTTCTGGAGCATTTTCCTTAAAGCTGGTTTTCTTCTCCTGCTTCCTTGTTCTTTTTGAGGTAACGGTGGTCCACTCCTGGTCGTCGTCGTCCTCTTTCGTCCTCTTTTTCCTTAGGTCTTCAGTCGCTTCCATCTTGGTGGTCACTTCTTGCTCTTGTAGTCGTTGAGGTTCCATGTCCGTCATCGTTAGGGTGCTTCCAAGTCAAAAGAGGGGGGTTGAAGGATAGGCAGTGTGCCTGGTTAGGTTGTCCAACCCTTTAAGCCCTAGGGCACCAGACAAAGTGAAAGTTAGAGTGGAAAAATGAAATTAAAGAACCTGAAACTGTAACTGTAATCAATTATTGTTATTATTATTATTATTACTTTCTGACTCTTTTTACTTTATTGTTATTATTATTATTACTGTAACAATATATAATAACCCCGTCCAAACTACGTAGGTCTGAACGCCTCAGGGGGAGATTTCGTTACCATCCAACGACCAATTAAAATCCGTTCCCACCGACCCGCCCACCGATTGTACACGACCTTGCATGCTATAAATACTTGTAAAACGTATCTTAATTCACTGTACTGTAAACTCTCATAGATGACTGCCTGTGCGCTGTCGACACGTTAGAGGAATAAACCTAAGACAAATGAAAGTCTTGACATGTCCTTAGGAAACTTAATACACCAGCTACATGCGGACGAGAAAAAGATAATAAGAAGAATTGAGAAGATTCTATATAAATTAAATGCCGTTGAAACAGCTATTGTATTATTATTATTATTATTATTATTATTATTATTATTATTATTATTATTATTATTATTATTATTATTATTATTATTATCATTATTATTATTATTATTATTATTATTATTGTTATTATTATTATTATTATTCAGAAGATGAACCCTATTCATATGGAATAAACCCACAACAGGGGCCAATGGCTTGAAATTCAAACTTCCAAAGAATATGGTGTTTAATTGATATTAGTAGCAGAAGGTTATAGGAAATACTGAAAGAGGAGATCAGTTATTATCATTATTATTGGTTGCAGGTCCACAATAATATAGTACGTGCGTATATGGTCTTTAATGGATATTAAAGGCTTTCGAACCTTGTACTAGGTTCAATAAGCTCAAATGGAAGTGGACGGGGCACATTGCCAGGATGACAGACAACAGATGGAATTCACGAAGAATCTTCTGGACGCCCCGAGGATACACAAGAAACCGAGGAAAAAAAAAAAAAAACACGGGCGAGATGACTGAGATCAACGTCAACGACAGTGGCGGCACAGAGCAGCGGAGGATAGAAGTCTGCAAAGGAACCTGGGGAAGGCCTACGTCCAACAGAGGACTTTTGAAGGCTGAAGTGATGACAAAACTCGTTTTTTTTTTATTCAATACAGTAGTTTGGTTTTAGCATTTCATGATAGGACAGTCCCTTCAAGATTGATTTATTGGCCGAATAACATGAGAGGAGTCGGACGTCGGGTCGGTAAATAACACTTAAACCTAAAATAAAGAATAGGAGATTTTGGCATCTATTCATATGGAACAAGTTCACAGGGGCCACTAACTTAAAGGAACTTGCTAGAATGCATAATTGTATGTTAATCATTTTAAACTATTTATTAGACTTAAACACCGACTACAATACCTAAATTATATAAGGATTGCACATATGTTACGTTACAAAGAATGACTATTTCACGGAAGATATTTCACACTCTGTCGTAAAACTTGTTCGATACACACAAAAAGATAAAAAAATAAAAAAAAAATAAAGTAAAAATAAAGTATAGAATACAGAAATACAAAAATATAAAAAAATACAACAGGTAAAGGGAACTTGTATCTCGATCAAAGGGACCTAAACTGAATTAAGAGAACTACATAAAGTATAAGCCCCAGAGACGATAACTGTGTATGTACCAATGTATATGCTTACGATATCCTGGAATATACAGAGGCACTTTAATTTTCTCCGTTAATACACTCACAGCTGCTGGAGATTTCCAAGACACGCAATAAACAAGAGACAAATCACAGCTGCCAACATAATTCCGTTCAACATGATGATGACATTGTAATGCTGTGTACGATGAATAACAAGTATTACATAGCTAGGCTAACGAAGTATAATACAGTAGTACCTCGCTGTATGGCCCCCAACGAAGGGAGATGGTGATCATGAGTAGGATTTTGCCCTCTGACACTGATGCGTCTCTCGCAATAAACAACGCTTTCATGAAGACCGGGTTCTCTTTCTGAACGCGAATGGTTCTTGGTTTAATGACGAGAATAGTACAGGCTCTAGCTTTCGCCAAGAGCGGCTAAAGAAGAGAATGACTAGAGATTACGACAGGAGTGAAAGATTCTCGGGCTAAGGAATCTCATCCTGATCTTCAACACCCGTGTAATAGTGCCTTAACACTTCCTCCGCTCCTAATAAGCTCGTAATACCATGAGGTCTTCAATGTGGGGTTTAACTGAAAATTTATGATGGTTTCACCTTTCGCAAAACCTTTTTTTTCTCTCGTACTGGTAAGTAAATGAACATTATTTTATTGTCGTTGGATAAAATACTTATTAAAATGGTTTGTTGTTATTGGTTTTTTACGTTTCTCTACAAACGTTGCAGAGAGTGGAATTTAAAAATTTCGCTCTGGACAAGGCAATAGTCAAGAAAATTGCTCTTAAGGCGAAAACTGCCAGGATTTATACAGGTTTTTATGCACATTATATATATATATATATATATATATATATATATATATATATATATATATATATATATATAATATATATATATAATTTATAATTACACCGTTCCGAGTACCGGCTGGGACGATTTCCACGTTCCTGGAATCCATTTCAATGTCCCTTGCCTGTTTCCGAAAGTTTTCAAAGAACTACATTTGCAAAATCCAAAATATAAATGGATGCCGAAGAGAAAAGACATTCTTGCACACAAGGTGTTCTGAAAGCGGGTGTCCTTCGCTATTAAACAAAATTCTTCTCTATTAAATACAATCCTTACCTATCAAACAAAATTCTTCACTATTAACATTCTTCACCATTCAACACAATCCTTCCCTATCAAACAAAATTCTTCACTATTAACATTCTTCACCATTCAACACAATCCTTCCCTATCAAACAAAATTCTTCGTATTTAACACAATACGTCACTAAAAAGGACAATCCTTCACCATTAAACACAATCCTTCACTATTAAACACAATATTTCACTATCAAACACAATCTTTAACTATTAAACACAAGCCTTCACTATTAAACAAACTCCTTCACCATTAAACACAGTCCTTTACTATTAAACACAAAACTTCAATAGTAAACAAACTCCTTCACTATAAAACACTCCTTTACTATTAAACACTCTACTTCACTAAACGCAACACTGCAATATTAAACACAATTCATCACCATTAAATAAAATTCCTCACTATTAAACACAATCCTTCACTATTAAACACAATATTTCAGTATTAATCAAAATCCTTCACTATTAAACAATCCTTTACTATTAAACACTCTTCTTCACTATTAAACGAAATACTTCGATATTGAACAAAATTCTTCACAATTAAACACAATCCTTCGCTATTAAACACAATACATCAATAATAAACACAATCTTTCACAATTCAATACAATCATTCACTAATTTGAAACACAATCACTCACTATTAAACACAATCCTTCACTATGAAACACAATACTTCACTATCAAACAAAACACTCATCCGATGAAAAATAATTTCAGGCATTTAGTAACTTCAGCATCAATGTATCAACGCATAAATAAATTACAAACAGGAAAGCGTCTCCCCCCCCCCCCCCCCCCCCCAACATTAGATGCATCTCCTTACATTAGCGTCGTACTTTGTCTTCTGAGGAAGTGAAATTGGGGTGTTGGCAGAAATGTAATATATCTGACCTGAAATGACCTCATTCAACTTCTAGAATTTACGGCCTGGGTCTCCGAGGTCATGCTGTCTTGCCGAGTTAAACGAGCGTTACATTTCGGTTGTTGGAATTCCTACGTCCTTTGGGTTTCTGTTAAAATTAGCATTACCATTTATAAGGTTTTCTTGACGGTGAGACATTTAATCTAAAACGTCAAGCAAACATTGCGATTCTTTCAATGGGGCTTAACGGAAACAATGAGGAATTCATTACTATTCTAAAAGAGTGCACTTTCTATTTTAATAATTCATTTATATTTTCATCTATTTATCTATTTATTCATGGTCTTTTTTTTCTCTTTTCCAGCAAATGCTCTCATCTTTCTGTATTTCCTATTAACTCCTATAACTTGTTTATTTCTTCCACTAAAACATCATATTCTATGGAAGTTTCAGTTTCAAGTCAGGGGCTCCTGTGGGCTTGTTCCATATGAATAGGGGGTTTGTCTCTGAACAACAACAACAACAAACACAACAACAACAACAACAACAATAATAATAATAATAATAATAATAATAATAATAATAATAATAATAATAATAATAATAATAATAATAATAATAATAATAATAATAATAATAATAATAGACAAAATGGTAATGAAGAACAGTAGGAGAAGAAAAGGAAAAAACCAAACCTAAGCATGGCATGGATAGACTATAAGAAAGCCTTCGACATGATACCACACACATGGCTAATAGAATGCCTGAAAATATATGGGGCAGAGGAAAATACCATCAGCTTCCTCAAAAATAAAACAATGCGCAACTGGAATACAATACTTACAAGCTCTGGAAAAAAGACTAGCAGAGGTTTAATATCAGGAGAGGGATCTTCCAGGGCGACTCACTGTCCCCACTACTCTTCGTAGTAGCCATGATTCCCATGACAAAAAGTACTACAGAAGATGGATGCCGGGTACCAACTCAAGAAAAGAGGCAACAAAATCAACCATCTGATGTTCATGGACGACATCAAGCTGTATGGTAAGAGCATCAAGGAAATAGATCCCTAATCCAGACTGTAAAGGATTGTATCTGGAGACATCAGGATGGAGTTTGGAATAGAAAAATGCGCCTTAGTCAACATACAAAAAGCAAAGTAACGAGACTGAAGGGGATAAAAGCTACCAGATGGGAGGCAACATCAAACACATAGATGAGACAGGATACAAATACCTGGGAATAATGGAAGGAGGAGATATAAAACACCAAGAGATGAAGGACACGATCAGGAAAGAATATATGCAGAGACTCAAGGCGATACTCAAGTCCAAAACTCAACGCCGGAAATATGATAAAAGCCATAAACACATGGGCAGTCCAGTAATCAGATACAGTGCAGGAATAGTGGAATGGACGAAGGCAGAACTCCGCAGCATAGATCAGAAAACCAGGAAACAAATGACAATACACAAAGCACTACAAACCCAAGAGCAAATACGGACAGACTATACATAACACGAAAGGAAGGAGGGAGAGGACTACTAAGTATAGAGGACTGCGTCAACATCGAAAACAGAGCACTGGGCAATATCTGAAAACCAGTGAAGACGAGTGGCTAAAGATGCATGGAAGAAGGACTAATAAAAGTAGACGAAGACCCAGAAATATACAGAGACAGGAGAGACAGAAAGAACAGAGGACTGGCCACAACAAACCAATGCACGGACAATACATGAGACAGACTAAAGAACTAGCCAGCGATGACAATTGGCAATGGCTACAGAGGGGAGAGCTAAGAAGGAAACTGAAGGAATGATAACAGCGGCACAAGATCAGGCCCTAAGAACCAGATATGTTCAAAGTATGATAGACGGTAAAAATAAAACATCTCTCCCATATGTAGGAAGTGCAATACGAAAAATGAAACCATAAACCACATAGCAAGTGAATGCCCGGCACTTGCACAGAACCAGTACAAAAAGAGGCATGATTCAGTGGCAAAAGCCCTCTACTGGAGCCTGTGCAAGAAACATCAGCTACCTTGCAGTAATAAGTGGTACGAGCACCAACCTGAGGGAGTGATAGAAAACGATCAGGCAAAGATCCTCTGGGACTATGGTATCAGAACGGATAGGGTGATACGTGCAAATAGACCAGACGTGACGTTGATTGACAAGTCAAGAAGAAAGCATCACTCATTGATGTCGCAATACCATGGGACACCAGAGTTGAAGAGAAAGAGAGGGAAAAAATGGATAAGTATCAAGATCTGAAAATAGAAATAAGAAGGATATGGGATATCCGCAGTGGAAATCGTACCCATAATCATAGGAGCACTCGGCACGATCCCAAGATCCCTGAAAAGGAATCTGGAAAAACTAGAGGCTGAAGTAGCTCCGGGCCTCATGCAGAAGAGTGTGATCCTAGAAACGGCACACATAGTAAGAAAAGTGATGGACTCCTAAGGTAGGCAGGCGATGCAACCCGGAACCCACACTATAAAATACCACCAGTCGAATTGGAGGACTGTGATAGAGCAAAAAAAAAAAAAAAAAAAAAAAAAAAAAAATAATAATAATAATAAGTGGCGCCGTGGAGGAGTTGGGTTAGGTCGTCAATGGACTTAAGTCAAGTTAAGCAACATTGGGGCTGGTCAGTCGTTGGGTGGGTGACCGCTCTCCTCGGCGTTGATTCCTTGGGAAAGGATCTTTACCATAATTTCCTCAGTCTACTCAGTCTACTCTGATGGGTAGGGTCAGCTATGGGTTAAATAGGCAAAACTCAGCAATGATGGAAAGAAATGCAAGGAAAAATAAACGACAACGAACGTAAATGGAACCTCTGGCCAACAGAGGAGCTTCGTCCGGCAACCAGGTATCAACCCAATTGAAGAGGAAGATGGTCAGGTACTTGGAGGTCGTCATCCAGCAACTGATCACCACAGTAATAATATAATAATTAATAATAATGAACCAAACAAAAACTTCTTTCAGTTTCTTCTGAAGATTGAAAAAGAAACCCACAAATTCACTTTGTAACTTGTTTACTTCTAAGTATTTACATTTAGTTTTACTCCACACTCGAGTACTTTCGGCCCTTCTGTTCTGTGGCCCATTCTCAAGAGATGTTTGGGATGTTAGCCTGGGTCAAGGCCCAGCAGTCTTCTGGAAATTCTTCTCGTTGTGCTGTCATTTATGCGATGGCTGTTCTGGTTTTCTTGAGAGTTGCCAATCCCCTCTTGTCGCTCTGATATCCTGAGCTGATGGTCAATGGGATTCACCCTTGTGGTAAGGGTGTGGTCACCAAAAGTCTGTTGGGCAGGAAACCTAATCTCCAGGTCATCCAGGGTGCAATCTTAGCTTTTTTTAATATCAAAGCTCGCTTATGGGATCTTCTGAGGTAAAACCTTTGTTTCCTTCAATTACTTTAATCTCTCTGATAAGTGGACCTTCTACTACCCTCCTGTGACTAATTTTGTTGCTTTTGTATATAAGCCTACTGTTTTTGAAATCCATCCTATGGTCATTTTCCCAACAATGTCTAGCTATAGCACTGCCCCTGGAGTAAGCTGTACTGCCCTTCTATGTTCTTGAGACTCTAGTCCTTATTCCCCTACCTGATTCCCCCACCATCTGTCTCCACAATTATTGCAATTTGATTATGTATAACCCCCTGCTACATCATCTGTATTGCCTTGTCTTCTCCTTCCAATTTATTTTTACATACTTTGTTTTTTAAGGTATTATCAAAGGTATATACAAATTTATACTGACTTTCTTTCATTTTTAAAGTGATTTGTTTCATTTTAGGCATAAAAGGGAGGGCAACTATTTTCTTGTTTTCTTTATTCCATGTACTCTCTACATTCGCTCTGTAAAATATTTTTCTAGAGCTAGGATTAAATTTTTGTGCAGGGACTACAAACAATATTAACATAGAATTCAACAGCAAGATTAACTACCTTAATGTTGAACATCCACAATGATTTAGCTCCTTTTCTCAGAGGAGTGATGATAGGGAGTAATGAAAGCAAACTTGGAGATATCTTGCCAAGGAGATTTAGTATCGCTCTGAAGGGATTAAAAAGCTACAAAGATATTAGAATTATGAAAGCTGATAAAGGGGGTAGTATTGTCATCATGAATAGCTCAGAATATAGGGTTAAAATGTACAGGCTACTAGATGATGAAACTACTTATGCTAAAATAGAGAATCCTCCAACAATCCAAAAGCTTCAGAATACCTTTAATCAGAATGTGAAGAAAATAATCAGTAGACTAGGTAAAGGGGAGACATGCTATGCAATAAATTATTCTCAAGTAAATTACCTGAACTTGCATATATATATGGCAGCCCAAAATACACAAGGAGGGCTGCCCACTACGCCCTATTGTTTCTAGTAGGAAATCTCCTAACAAAAAACTTAGCTTGTTGTGGTTAGCTGGAGAACTAGGAATATACTTAGGTATATTTTCAGAATCCCATATTAAACATTCAGTAGATTTCATAGACAAAGTTAAGAAAAAGAATATAAAGGGACACATGGTTAGTTTTGATTGTAGTAGCATTATTCACAACTGTCCCCTTAGATAAAGTATTAGAATTCCTTCAGACTAAACATAATGAGGGTATTTCAATCCAAACATCGAAATAGGCGTCTTCCTTGAGTTGATCAAACTGTGTGTCAGTGATACTTATTTCACGTTTGAGGGACAAGTTCACAAACAGAAATATGGAGTAGCTATGGGGTCCTCATTATCACCTATACTCGCCCTAACATATATATGGAATATTTCGAAAACTAATCTAGTTCCTAATGTGAATGTCCCTAACTTAAAACTGCAAGGATGGTGGAGATACGTGGATAATATTTTTGCTATTCTGCAAGGGGATGGAAATAAAATAGAAACTTTTCTAGATGAGCTCAACAAGTTTGATAACAATATGTAGTTCCACACTTTAGAGAAAAGTAACAATAATAAACTGCCCTTTTTAGACATTTCTCATAGAAAGTAAGAAACAGGATATGAATTCAGCACATATAGAAAGCCCACACATACAAACTCCATATATTCATTTCTTCTCTTTTCATAGTCATGATATAAAATAGGGGTTCTAACAGGTTTATTTCTTAGGGCAATGAGAACGTGTACCCTTACAAGATAGAGCAAGAAATAAATCACATCGATAAAAGCTTCGATGCATTAGCATACCCGGAATGGTTCAGAAAAAGGGGCACTCAACAAGCTAGAAAAATATTTTACAGAGCGAATGTAGAGAGTACATGGAATAAGAAAACAAGAAAATAAAGTTGCCCTCCCATTTATGCCTAAAATGAAACAAATCACTTCAAAAATGAAAGAAAGTCAGTATAAATTTGTATATACCTTTGATAATACCTTAAAAAAACAAAGTATGTAAAATAAATTGGAAGGAGAAGACAGGAATACAGATGATGTAGCGGGGGTATACATAATCAATTGCAATAATTGTGGAGACAGATATGTGGGGGAATCAGGTAGGGGAATAAGGACTAGAGTCTCAAGAACATAGAAGGGCAGTACAGCTTAACTCTCAGGGGAGTGCTATAGCTAGACATTGTTGGGAAAATGACCATAGGATGGATTTCAAAAACAGTAGGCTTATATACAAAAGCAACAAAATTAGTCACAGGAGGGTAGTAGAAGGTGCACTTATCAGAGAGATTAAAGTAATTGAAGGAAACAAAGGTTTTACTTCAGAAGATCCCATAAGCCGAGCTTTGATATTAAAAGAAGCTAAGATTGACCCTGCTGACCTGGAGATTAGGTTTCCTGCCCAACAGACTTTTGGTGACCACACCCTTATCACAAGGGTGAATCCCATTGACCATCAGCTCAGGATATCAGAGCGACAAGAGGGGATTGGCAACTCTCAAGAAAACCAGAACAGCCATCGCATAAAATGACAGCACAACGAGAAGAATTCCAGAAGACTGCTGGGCCTGACCCAGGCTAACATCCCAAACATCTCTTGAGAATGGGCCACAGAAGGGCCTGCAAGTACTCGAGTGTGGAGTAAAACTAAATGTAAATACTTAGAAGTAAACAAGTTACAAAGTGAATTTGTGGGTTTCTTTTTCAATAATAATAATAATGTAACATTGTCATTTGTCAGATTTTTTTTACCAGTAAATTTAATCTAGACCGTAAAGTCTCCGTACTTCTAATGTTAGAAGCAGAATTCAATTTCTTATTGTAATTGTTGGGCATTTTAAAACACAGGCTTATGGCCCCACAATTACAATAAGGAAATGAATTCTGCTTCTAACATTAGAAGTACGGAGAATTTTTCAGGAAACTAATCTAAATTCGGAACTCAACGGTTAAGTGGTACTGACAACCATTTTCACCTTGATGCAGACATTAACGTAAGCTTCCACACATAAATGTATACATTATATAAGGCTTACTGCCAGTCCTGAATTGAAGATGTCGATGGTACGTGCCCGTCGGCCGGCAATTCTATCATCGCCTAAAAAATTCCCCTTCGGTTAAACATATATGAAAATATATTAATTCCGAGGTAGAGCGAATTAGATATTAAAGGACATTTGTAGCTCGATATATGTATATGAATCACGGTATTGTGATATGACTTTATATATATATATATATATATATATATATATATATATATATATATATATATATAATATATATATATCTATCTATTTCCTATCTATCTATATATATATATATATATAATTATATAATATATAATAAATAAAATATATCAAATCTATATATATCTATATAATATATATATTATCTAATATATTATATATATATATATTATATTTTAAAATTACATCAAGTATATACACGTGTCTGAGACCTTACCTTACAGACCTTACAGTTCGTTCGGGTTGCCCCAGGTCCCTCAGTGTGAGGCGCCTCTAATGTCTACCAGAGAGTTGCTAGTACATCTTCCGGTATATTTTGCATCTTCCATCTTGGATGGTCTGGGATGCAGTTTAGATATTTGTCGAGCTTATTCTTAAAACACATCTACGCTCACTCCTGATATATCCTCAGATGAGCTGGCAACGCATTGAAATAGAACGCTGATTATCGATGCTGGTGCGTAGTGGATTAATGTTCTGTGTGCTTTCCTTATTTTTCCTGGTATAGTTTTGGGCACTATTAATCTACCTCTGCTTGCTCTTTCTGATATTTTTAGTTCCATGATATTTTCTGTTATTCCTTCTATCTGTTTCCATGCCTGAATTATCATGTAGCGTTCTCTTCCTCCTCTAGAGCTATAATTTTAAGGATTGTAGCTTTCCCAGTAGTCTAGGTCCTTAACTTCTTCTATTCTAGCTGTAAAGGGACCTTTGTACACTCTCTATTTGTGCATATCCTTTTGATAGTGTGGGTACCATATCATATTGCAATATTCAAGTGGACTACGAACATATGTTTTATAAAGCATAATCATGTGTTCAGCTTTCTTGTTTTGAAGTGCCGTAACAACATTCCCATTTTTGCTTTACATTTTGCCAACAGAATGGCTATTTGATCATTGCATAACATGTTCCTATTCATCATCACACCAAGGTCTTTAACTGCTTCCTTATTTGTGATTGTCTCATAGTTAGGTCCCCTATATGCATAGCTTTCCTTCTCTGTCTCCATAATTTATTGATTCAAATTTATCAGAGTTAAATACCATCCTATTACATCTTGCCCAATCATATACTTTGTTAAGGTCTCTTTGTAGAGCGTTCCTATCTTCATCACAAGTAATTTCTCTACTTATTCTTGTGTCATCAGCGAAACTACTCACTAACCGAATCCTTAACATTACTGTCTATGTCTTCAATCATAATAACAAACAATATTGCAGCTAGCACCGTACCTTGTGGCACACCGGATATTACCTTGGTTTCATCCGATTTCTCATCGTTTGCAATAACTATCTGTTTTCTGTTGTGTAAAAATTCTTTTAACCATCTTCCTACTTATCTACGATATTGTGTTTTCTAATTTTCTTTGCTAATATATTATGGTCTACTTTGTCAAAAGCTTTTGCAAAGTCTAGATAAACCACATCTGTTTCATTTCCGCTTTTTGTTTTCATATTTTTGAATATGTTCTCACGGTGGACTAACAGTTGGGTTTGTGTACTTTTTCCGGGTACGAAAAACCAGTGTTGTCCTATATTAAACAAATTATTTTTTTTATTAAATGTTCATAATATTTTTCTTCATTACCCTTTCATACACTTTCATAATAGTGATGTTAGACTCACAGGCCTATAATTACTTGCCTCTAGTCTTGATCCACTTTTGAAAGTAGGGGTGATATATGCTAATTTGTGCTCATCATAAATCTTGCCTGTAATCATCTACACTTTGTCTTAATAATATTGAACAAGTGGCTTTGCGATAGAATGAACTACTTTCTTTAACAAAATAGCAGGCACTCCATCCGGCCCTGCAGCAGCTCCATTTTTTTATTTTTCATTAATTGCCTGCACAATATCAGCTTCATTAATTTCTATGTCAGCTAAATATTCACTATTTTCGTCCCTTACTTCTATATCATTATCTTCATTATCTATTCTAGGGGTGAATTCTCTCTTATATCGTTCTGCCAGTATGTTGCAAATTTCCTTTTTTTCATTCGTTAATCTCCCTTCAATTCTCAAGAGGGCCTATTTCTATTCTTCTTTTATTCATCTTCTTCGCATATGAGTATAATAGTTTGGGGGTTTGCTTGATATTTAATAGGGTTTTTTCTTCCAAGTCCCGTTTTTCATTTCTTTTTGATTGTATAATCTTTTGTTCTGCATTTTCTATCTACTTTTTAGTTCTATACTTTCATGCATTTTTTTCTTTGCAAGACCTTTTTTCCACTTTCTGATTTTCTGGAACAAGATCCTTCTGTCTCTTGGTATGCATGAATGATGTTTACTTTTCTTCTTCGTATATATTTATCCACTATTTTTCTCCAATATTTTATATAATATCTCCGTATTTACCCTTATGTCATCACTTACGAAAATGTTATCCAATCTTTGTTTTAATTCTTCATTAATTTCTGACAATTTTTATATTTTTACTGTAGAAGTTGTATTTTCCATATCCTTCCCACTTTTTCATTTCTTGCTTATCTCTATTTTCACTTGCTTTGGAATGAACTGTTAATTCTATGACATTATGATCTGAAATACTCGCATTATAAACTATTATTTCTTTAACATAATTCATCTCGTTCACAAATACTAGGTCTAAAGTATTTTCCTTTCTTGTTGGCAGGTGATTTATTTGTTGAATGTTGTATTCTAGTAGCATATCTAATAGCTTTTCAAATTGCCTCTTATCTTCTGCACTACTATTACTCTCTTTTTTATATGTATAAGTACAACCACAGTCTCCTATTCGTCTTTCCATTCTACGAAAGGAAAGTTGAAGTCACCAGATAGGAGAATAGTCCAGTCCTTGTGATTTCTACATATATCATCCAATTTTTCAATTATTAAGTCAAACTCTTTAGTATTAGGAGGTCTATATATTACTATGTTCATCAATTTTTCAGATTCAAATTCTACCGCTATTAGTTCACATTCTGAGTTACTATATTTCTCATATATTTTTTCTTGTTTTTGTCTTTCCCATATATTGCGGTTCCCCCTTGATTCCTATTTTTTCTATCTGATCTATAAGTTTGGAACCCTTTTATTTGATCATCATTCCCAGTCTCTTGGGAATACCAGGTTTCACTTATATTCATTATATCTATTTTCTTTTCATTTTGGGTTAGTTCTTCTAAGTACTCTATTTTTCTTTTTGAGTTACTCGTAACTAAACCCTACAGAGAGAGAGAGACAGAGAGAGAGAGAGAGAGAGAGAGAGAGAGAGAGAGAGAGAGAGAGAGAGAGAGAGATCGTCATTAGCATGCCCAGGTGATGGCGTCAAACAACCCTTGACAGAATTCCTAATAAAGAGGGCAAAAAGGCAAACAATGAAAATGTTCACACACACGAAAAACAAAGTTGTAAACGATCTAACGAATATGATGGATGAGTAACGCAAAAAGCAAGACAAGCAGCCATCGTTTAGGTCTACAATTCAATTAAAATATATGTATTTCTTAAGGGTATAACAGAAAATGTAAACTGGTCATAAAAGCTGGCTCGCGATGTCCTGTTGTGCCCAGAAACCAAAACAAACAAATAAATAAATTTAATAAATAGATAAATAAATAAACTAACCAAATCCTCAGGGAACGTTTCGGGAACGGTGTCATGGAAAACGTTTTTTGTTTATTTCTTACTAATCCCCCTTCACTGCAAACGTTGGGGCAGGAACTGTCTCTCAATCTGTTCTCCATAAACCAGAGCCACGAAGGAATAAATGGAATTTCACCCCCGAAGGATCTCTGCAGTAGGATTTTCCTCCGGGGATTCAGGGCAATATCCTAAGCTTAATGGACATACTGGGCGGCCCGAAAAATAAATTCAATACAGTTCTGCTCGCTCATGTATTTCGGAAATTGAAAACAGTTGTATATTCAGTGTCTTTTTATTTCGTTGTAGTCTGCTGCAGCGTGGATTTGCTTTATACTTTATTGTATTCTGTAGGATATATTGAATGATTGACTTTACTGTTCTCCAGTCCTCGAGGAGTATGCTTCCAATACGTAGTTTTGACAGTGTCATTTTATTATGCAATTCATATATATATATATATATATATACTATATTATATATATATATATATATATATATATATATGTAATCCCCCTCCTTATTCACTAAACTACACAAACTGGGAAACTCTTATCTGTTGCCAACGGTGCCCTGTCTGCAACCATGTCACTAGGCTTATTAAGACTTGCGTAAATACAAAAATAGACTATTTATTTCCCAAAGCAGTTGGTTATAAAATAGAACAAATTGATTAAAAAGTCATAATGGCATAAAAGGCTAAATCTGCCCATAAAGAAACCAGTAAGATAACATTCTACCCTCCTGACTAAGGTTTCACATCCAAACCCAAATTGTCACTGTCTCGTATTAGTCTGGTTAGAGAATCCCGTCTCTAATTAACCACGGAATTGGACCCATCTGTAATAAAGATAATAGGCATAAAAACATATCCCACACATCACTCTTTTCAAAGTATTCACGTAAAGAGAGTATTGCACACTTCTCTCTCTTTTCAAAAGGTAACAGTTTTTTATAGAATATGTCCTACCTTTAGGATGGGCGTTCTCTCCCGACACTCGGAGTAACCGCTTAACCTCTTATCGTTCACCTCAAAGAATGCGTCTTTCACAAGTGCCCCGAGCTAGTAGGCCTACAACACGCGTACAAACGAACGTACATGCCTCACGACCGGGCGAATGATCTCTGAGTCAAATTGCTTGGTCAACAAATACCTTTCTTCAAGTGAACTGTACTGCACCACCGCTTGTCTCTAAGCGAGAAGAGATATGTGACTTCACTAACATTACATTGGCACTTTAAACATATTATTAACCATTCCCCCTCTTTTCATCTGCTATAGAAGCTCGGCCACCCAAAATTGCTAGCTCCTGCCTAGCCACTAGACACACAAGAGTCTTACAATATATATAAAACACAGAGGGTGGCTCTAAAAAGAAAATAGTGCAATCCCGTCGCACACCATATCGGCAACTAATGCACAATGTATCAATTTGCCACATGACTTAGAGCCACCTCCGTTGCCGGAGCCCTTGTGCTTCGTCGAATGCATAAAAGTTTAAGAACTCCAAGCACACAAATGGCGATCAGTATAGCGCCTAACATGATCATTACTATTGGTATAGTATAACGGTTGTCGAAAAAGAAAGGCTCATCCTCGCCACTAATCTCCAGCAGCGGGACTGTAACGGTCTCCACTGTAGGCGGGATTCAAACCGGGCCCTTAATGGGGGGGGGGCTTTTTTTGTCCCATGTAAGTGTTGATGAAACACCTTGATCGACGAGTTGTAGACACGCCGACTAAGTACCATGAAGAAATCCGAGAGAACCCTGCAGGAACCATCAAACAGCTGGGATCCCCGTAGGATGAGCGAATTATTATAGACGCAGGCCGAATACGTAAACCAACTCGAAACAACTCAGCACGCGCCATTATTCAGTGTCTGCAACCCTCGTGAGTGTATCCAACACCCTCTCGTCGCGAAACTGTAGATTCGTCGTTTTCTACTGAAGGAAACGTGGTCCACCACCGTTTTGTGCTCCGATGCAAGTGCTACTCGCACCCGCCTCATCGAAGACTGTAGACTCCTGATTTATCCCAGAAATTATCCTGAGACGATATATCGAAGACATCTCATCCTTTGCAAAGGCAGTCCACAAAAATGCCATTCGTGTGTAGACTTGACTCAACCTCTGGTACTGTAGAACAAAGTCGTCTCCCTTGCCGTCCTCACGTAGAGGGAATTCTCCAAAGTCATTGTGTGTCCGTATTTAAAAGGTCTAAATGGTCATAAAATAACTTAAGTCTTGCTTTACCCCACAAATTCGTCATTAAATAATATATTCAATCTACTAATCAAATATTAAAATTCCTCGCTAAACCAAATATAATCTTTACCTACTGAATTCTCACAAATAATCCCATATCTGACAAACACGCTATCAAAAGAGAACCCATAAAGTCTAACAGCACAAATCCCTTTATGGTTTATATAACTAGCCTCCATAAAATATAATGCCGAACACCCCTTCTATCCAACTCACATACCCTGACAAATTATATCTTCTATCTAAAAGAAAAATGCTATTTAGAGCTTAACCCTCATTACAACATCTCTCGTAAGAAAAGAAAAAAAAAAGAAAAAAAAAAGGAAAAGGAGAAAAAAAAAGAGTAAGATAATACAACAATAAGTGACCTTCCCCCCCATTACGCAGCGCACATAAGAGAAAAGAAACATATATATAATTCAACATCTTTCCCAAAACGGAATGTGTATCGTTACGGAATCTGCTACCGCAGCAATCCTATCGACCAGGAAAGACCAGAAAAAAAAATCCTCTTACATGACACGTTCTCGTGAAATGCCATAATCCGAATCTACGAAAACAGTGTAAAACCCCGTGTAATCAATTCCAAAGGAAAGATCCGCAACCGGACTCCTTACAGCAACCTTAGCAAAAAAAAAAACCACCTGTGAACACATCAGGTGCTTCGCATTGCAGCATATTCAGACTCGCGACGCTAAAAACTCGTGACTCTCAAAAACAAATGTTTTGCACTGAACTTCGTAAGCACACTCCGCAGAACCATCTCCAGGACATGACTAAGGTGTTCAAAGATTGTCTCCCAAATGATACCGTCCAATTATATAAAAATTATTACCTATTCGGGACAAAAAACTATGATAAACTCACAATTCCATAATTACATACCACCAAAAAAAAAGGAAGTCGCCCTCAAGGATTATTACCATCTCATTATATATAAATCATCATCTTAATAATAACACCACTCCGGTGATATAAATAATTCCTCTATTTAATTAATGACCCCATGCCAAAAAGACCATCCCGTTTCTCAGCTAAAGCAAAAATTTGTCGAAAAATATTAACCCCGAAATCTTACACCAAAACGCTGTAGATTTACAAAAAATAAGAAAAAAAAACAGTAGAAGGAAATAAAGGAGAAAAAAAAATGTGAAGCCATTCTGTCACCAAATCACAAAAACAGACAGCAAGAGAAAAAAAAAAAGTAATTACGCGACCATTTTAATTACCACAGCCAATTCTTTTCAATTTTGAGATATGTGTTAGCCTCGACTGACCTGTTTGTTCATTTAAAACTACAAACCTATTTCCAATTTTCTCTTCAATGACTTTAAAAGGACCTTCAAACTTCGGGCCTAGTTTGTAATTTAACTCATTTCTCACGTTAAGTTTTAAAAATACCTTATCACCGACATTAATCTTGGGATCAGATGATTTACCTAATACTTTTCTGAACCATATCTCTGGGTGGCGGATTCGGAGGGGAGGGGGGGGGATTACGCTGAGACATGCGTGTCTCTCTCTCGCTGTAGATATCAGCGCTTCAACCGTATCCTCCCCATGGTGAGGCGTAGTTAGCAAATCAAATGTGCCTCGCGCTGGATAACCAAACAAAGCTTCAAATGGGGACATTTTAATTGAATCACTAACCATAGTGTTAATACTATGTCTAACAACATTGACATATCTGTCCCAATTCCTATCATTACCACCTACCGTTTTCCTGAGCGCTTCGAGCACTTTCCTGTTTGCTCGTGCGCACAACCGATTAGCCTCGGGTCTGTATGGAATAATTGTACTTTCTGTATCCCCATGACTTCAGCTAAACATTCCAAGGTTTTGTTCACAAATTCCCTCCCATTGTCTGTTAATAGAACCTCGGGTGAACCATATCTGCAAATGATACCATTGAAAAACGCAATGGCTACTTCTTCGGCCGTTTTATGCTTAAGTGGGAAAATTTCTACTATCCTTGTAAGTTCATCTATTATCACTAACAAGTACTTGTTCGCATATCTAGACTCACAAAAATTCCCTAAGATATCCATCGTATTCTCTGAAAAGGTCCCTACTCCAGTATAGGGATACGATTCCTAATTTGCATGACGTTGTCCTAGCAGGCTTACATGTGTTGACACGCACAATTCCTTACGAAATTTTCCACATCTTTCCCCATATTTTCAAATGTATTTAGCACGAACCTCATCATACGTTTTTTCTATCCCAAGTGAGGAAACACCGACCTGAAATGAACTATATCTAAAACCACTGGAATTAGGACTTTCGGAATTACGATCTGTGTCGTATCTCCTTTACTTTCACTGGTTTTCAACTTATATTTAATTTTCCTAACCAATAGATTACCTTCTAACTCCAAACCCGAAAAAGGCAAGCTATAACGTTTCCTGACTAATTCCCTTCTTAGAAACGCTTTCGCATCTGCTAAAATCTTGTCTTCATCTTGCCTTCGCTCTATGAGAGGTATATCCCATTGTATAGTTTCGCTAGTGACCTGCGCGACTTGGAAACCTTCTGTGTCATGAAAACTCCTGCTGAGAGCATCAGCAACAACATTAAATTTGCCCTCTATATATTTGAGCTTTGCATCAAAATCTCTGATAGTTAAAAACCATCGAGCTCTTTTGGGCGACAAATCGGGTTTATTAAAAAGAGTAATGGTTTGTGGTCTGTAAGAACTTCTACTTTATTCCCCATCAGTAACATTTTAAAATGAACTAAACTCGACAGTATTGCAAAGGCTTCCTTATCTATGGTGGCCATGGACTTCTCGTTGCTGCCCTTTG
This sequence comes from Macrobrachium nipponense, assembly GCF_015104395.2. Lineage (NCBI taxonomy): Eukaryota > Metazoa > Arthropoda > Malacostraca > Decapoda > Palaemonidae > Macrobrachium > Macrobrachium nipponense. The sequence goes on from NC_061091.1 coordinate 18,462,235, forward strand.
TCCGAACTTCCTGCTATAAAAAAGCTATAAGGATGAAATTTTCCATCAAACTTTTGCATAAGGCAAGCACCTATACCTTCCTGGCTGCATCAGTCACTAATGTAAAAGGTTCCTTAAAATCTGGAAACTTCAAAAACCGGGGGATTCATTAGCGCGTCTTTGAGTTTTGAAAACTCTCCGCCTGGGGTTCCTTCCATTGAAATTGAACGTCTTCCCGCAACACATTAGTTAGGGGAGCTGCTATGTTAGAGAACCCTTTTACCAATCTCCTAAAAAAACTGGCGATACCCAGGAATGACTTAATCTCTTTCTTTGATCTGGGGGTGCAAAAATTCGCTATTGCTTTGACTTTATCGTCATTTTACTCTAACCCCTTCCTTAGATCTATGAACGTGACCTAAATATGTGATCTGCTTTTTTAAGAACGAGCACTTGGCTAGCTTGATTTTCAACCCCGCTAAACTAAGCCTCCTAAGTACTTCTGTAAGCACTTCCAAGTGTTGCGCGATCGTGTCCGTTGCGATCAGGATGTCATCCATATACACAAAAACATTTTTGCCCAATAACCCGTGCAAAACTGTGTTCACCAACCTGGTAAAAGTCATCGGACTGCCTGATAAACCGAAAGGCATTCGTGTAAATTCATAGTGTCCCTTGGGCACTGAAAAGGCGGTATATTCCTTGCTACTCTCACTAAGAGAGACCTGTAAGAAACCCTGCGCCAAATCAATTGAGCTATAAATATTATGTCCCCCAATTTCAACAAAAAGATCTGGTATGCACGCGACTGGGTAGAGGTCAGGGATCGTTTTCTCATTTAAACGTCTAAAATCGACGCATACACGGACCGAACCGTCTTTCTTAGGCTATAAAAAGGGAAAGTTGTAAGGAGACACGCTGGGTCTAATGATTCCTTCTTCTTCCCATCTATTAACCTCTTCTCTACTGTTTCTCGATTTTGAAAGGTATGCGATATGCAGGAATATAAATAGGTTTTGTGTTACTCTCCAAATTTACCTTATGCTCTAACACATTAGACAACCCCAATTTATCACCTTGTAAGGCTACCATATCCCCAAATTCCGCCAAGAGTCCGCTTATCACTTCAACGTGTTCGCTATAATCCGCATTAGCTAAATGTTCTCTAAATATTCGTTTTCTTGATTGCATTTCTGCCTCCGAAAACTCAGGTTTCCCCTCTACGATAGCCACTGAACCACTATCACAACTCCAATCTTGGAAATCCAATATATATGTATCTTCTAGTATCTCCTAACTGTATCATTACAGTTTAGTAATTCTAACCAAGTAAACCCATCCTTGGATACACTGTTCACCGATGCCGTGCTAACAACCCCTCTGAGCTTTTCGCTATTTTCAATAACACACACATCTGTGGGTTTTCTCATTTCCTTCAATTTAACTTTTACCATAGTCTTCGAACCTGGTAGTAACAAAATATCTTCAGATAAAACACCTCTATATTTGTGGTTAGTACCTCCCCTTTCCACCACCCCATACAAATTACCACCCTCAGTATCATCCCCAGCATTGTTAGTATCAGAAATAACATCCATATTAGTATCATCACCGCCATTGTTATCATAGTTACCTCTGTGAACTCTGATAGAACCCCCGTAATCATTTCCCATATCACCAACGTGTGTTTTAATATTACCTTTCTCCATAACACTCGTATCACCGCCATTAATACCACCGAGTACCTCTCCTCTTTCAATAACCTCCACCTCCATGTCCTCCATTCTATTCACGTCCTCATATGGTATGAAATAACCCAGCATTCCGACTGTTATCCCATTAGCACCCGCATGGATCGAAATCTTGTGTCTTCTACAAGTAGGATGACCCAGCAAAAGTTTATTGCCCAACGCAATTCCTTTTATTACCAAAAATTGATCTGTTAACACTCTGTTACCGAGAGTAAACTGTATTTGAACACAACCCAGGGTTGAGGGCTGCAAAGGGTAATTGGAAAACATGGATTGATAAAAATTATAGTCCATTAGATTTATTGAGGCCCCTGAGTCTATAAACACCAGGATATCCACATCCCCTACTGTTCCATAGACTATAGGCTTGGGCTCTGGGGCGTCCCCCACGAGACCAAAATGGCATTTGACCCAATCACCTGTACCCTTTTTGTTGATCAGGCTTCCAAAAATTTCGCCGATCCCTTTGCCCTCTGGTTTGACCTGCCTGGGAAGTTCTCGCATTATAATTACCAGAACCTTGAGGTGTAGGCCGCACATCTCTCCGTATCTGAGACGGACAAGACTGCCAATAATGATCAGTACTTTTACACATTCCACAATATTTAACCCTACACAATTTCTTTGGATGTCCTGGTTTATTGCAGTTGAAACAGCGCAACTACTGTTGCCTTTGATCGATCGATCTTTTGTTATACTCAACTTTTGCGCACAGACGATGAAGAGAAAGTTCCGTGTCTCTCTGTACTCTATCCCTCGGGCCTGTCCCGTTAAAAATTGTGCTATCTACAGTGGGACATTTAGACCTGTGTTTACCTATTTGGGTATAAAGTAATACTTCGTCTGAGGTAGGCTCAATCTTTTCATCAAAGCTATCCACTATTGCATCAGGTACCTCGTGTAAGAGCAGGGAAAAATAGATCAGTTTACGACATTATTTAGAGGGAGATTATCCCCTCTAGAACCCTTTATTTAGATGTTTTCAATTTTCCTACCCAATCTGCCACTGCGTCAAACAGCTTTGAACTATGTTTTACAAGGCTATTAGTGCCTTTCCGTAGTTTATAAAGACCCCGAAGGTCTCTCACCATATCTCCGTGTTCCTTTGAGCCATGCTGTTTTTTCAAAAAATGCTTGCAAGTCTGTCCAGGTACGACATTTTGTAAATTGGAAACTCCTTGACCTGTGACTGAGGTCTCCCTTATTGAAATCTAGGAAAGCTTTCGCCTCTCTAAATGCCTCTACATCGTCTACTATATTCTTTCCCACTAAATAGTTATTAACTCCTTCTATGAAGATATTTACAGGCTGTGACAGTACGCCATTTACAATCCCTTTGAATGGGCTGGCGCCAGCACTAATGTTTGTCACGTGATGTAGTAGCATCGTAAGCTTAGTATCCGCCATTTTATCCTGTTTCCGAAGGCTATTTTGTTCAATAAGCTTCCCCCATCTCAATAACATCAATGTATTTATATACACTAAACCCAATCAAGAAAAATCAACACAAATTTTCCCCCAAAAATGGATAACAAATACAAGGAACATGAACAACAACAAAAGGGTAAAAAAAATACACAAAAGATAAAAGGAAGAAAATAAGAAAGAAAAAACTCGAAAATACACTCACATCTTCATACGACCGGGCACCGAATTCGTATACACACCGCAAATATGTACGAACTGCGAAACACTTTAATATGTCGAAAATTAAACTTTTCCTCTTCACGTTTTAAAACACCTTTATTCCGTAACCTCAAGAAATTGAAACTGACTTAGAGGAAGTCTGAGGAACAGCTTCTCTCCGTCGAATACATTGAATCATCAAAAAGAACCCCGAGTTGCCTGTGACATGATTAATAACCCCTTTTTCCTACCAAAAAAAGACGAGACCCCCTATTTCTAACTGGTCACCCGTCCCTTTGGGGCGTACCTACAGCTTATAAAATATACAAAAAGCCTTTTAAACATGCTGCCACCAGTGTATTTCCCCTCCTTATTCACTAAACTACACAAACTGGGAACTCTTACCTGTTGCCAATGGTGCCCTGTCTGCACCCATGTCACTAGGCTTAATAAGACTG
>NC_061091.1:18471048-18492589 GCF_015104395.2 Macrobrachium nipponense
TAATCAACAGCCTGGGATTAGAGCTACAGAAGCAAAAAGGAAGAAATGGACAAAAGAAGAAAATAAGGAAATATGGAGATGCTACATCAGAAGCAACCCGACGGAGAGAGGATATAGAAGAAGGTTGGTCAACCATCTGGAATGAGAGGAATAACACCCCCCAACAGAGCAGAGGCTGGCAGACCAAGTAAGGAACATAAAGAAAAAGAACTGGCTCTCCCCAACAGAAAGAGAAGAACTGGAAAGGGAAATGTCACACGACAACGAATTACACGAAGACGAACTGAGAGACGATGCCACAGAAGACGACAGGGAGGATGAGGTATCAAACAACGCACACGAAGAAACACCGACAAAGTAACAGAGAGGACGGAATGGTAGAAAAGATTAGACAATGGATGGAGCCAGATACAGAGAGAACAAAGATCCCCTCCATGAAAGCCTACAACACCAAGAAATTAAGGGAGAAAACAAGTAGGGTCAATGAAATAATGGGCTAATATACACCACCAGTATCACAGAAACAAATAACTTGGCAATACGCAGGAGCAAGATTAGTAGCAGAACTGATGGGGATTCGAACACCAACACCACCAGCAAAACCAACCCAACAAGAAAGGAAACCAAACAGCAACCTCCTGGAAAAGGCGCTGGAAAAGCAAATCATGGTGATGAGATCTAACTTGAGTAAACTGAAAGACATGGCAGAAAAAAAGGCTAAGAAGCAAGAAAACAAGGAGGAAACTCAACGAGAAATACAAAGTACAAGAGAGGGGACTAAACAACACAATAGAAGATGTAAAACAGAGGCTTAAGGCCAAAGCACATAAAATCCAACGGTACATGAACAGGCATAAGAGATACCAACAGAACAAACTATTCGGAACCAACCAGAAAAGACTATACAGCCAACTAAGAGGGGAAGACAACCACCAAGAAATTCCTGAAGCCGAAACCAAGTAAGAGACTCTGGGAAAACATATGGAGCAATCCGGTATCACACAACAAAACATGCAACATGGCTCCAGGAAGTCAAGGAAGAAGAAACAGGGAGAATAAAACAAAGATTCACAGAGATCACGACAGACACAGTCAAGACACCAACTAAAGAAAATGCCAAACTGGAAAGCCCCAGGGTCCTGATGAAGTCCATGGATACTGGCTCAAAAACTTTCAAGGCCCCACACCCACGAATAGCAGAACAACTCCAGCATTGTATCTCAAATCACCATGCACCCAAATGGATGACCACAGGAAGAACATCCTTAGTACAAAAAGACAAGAGTAAGGGAAATATAGCCAGTAGCTACAGGCCTATCACCTGCCTACCAATAATGTGGAAGTTACTAACAGGTATCATCAGTGAAAGGCTAACAATTACATAGAGGAGACAACACCATCCCCACCAACAGAAAGGCTGCAGAAGGAAGTGTAGGGGCACAAAAGATCAGCTCCTGATAGACAAAATGGTAATGAAGAATAGTAGGAGAAGGAAAACCAACCTAAGCATGGCATGGAGAAACTATAAGAAAGCCTTCGACATGATACCACACACACATGGCTAATAGAATGCCTGAAACAAAAATATATGCAGAGGAAAACACCATCAGCTTCCTCAAAAATACAATGCGCAACTGGAATACAATACTTACAAGCTCTGGAATAAGACTAGCAGAGGTTAATATCAGGAGAGGGATCTTCCAGGGAGACTCACTGTCCCCACTACTCTTCGTAGTAGCCATGATTCACATGACAAAAGTACTACAGAAGATGGATGCCGGGTACCAACTTAAGAAAAGAGCCAACAGAATTTAACCATCTCATGTTCATGGACGACATCAAGCTGTATGGTAAGAGCATCAAGGAAATAGATACCCTAATCCAGACTGTAAGGATTGTATCTGGGGACATAAGGATGGAGTTTGGAATAGAAAAATGCGCCTTAGTCAACATACAAAAAGGCAAAGTAACGAGAACTGAAGGGATAAAGCTACCAGATGGGAGCAACATCAAACACATAGATGAGACAGGATACAAAATACCTGGGAATAATGGAAGGATGGGGATATAAAACACCAAGAGATGAAGGACACGATCAGGAAAGAACAATATGCAGAGACTCAAGGCGATACTCAAGTCCAAAAACTCAATGCCGGAAATATGATAAAAAGCCATAAAAACATGGGCAGTGCCAGTAATCAGATACAGCACAGGAATAGTGGAATGGACGAAGGCAGAACTCCGCAGCATAGATCAGAAAACCAGGACAGGAAACATATGACAATACACAAAGCACTACACCCAAGACCAAATACGGACAGACTATACATAACACGAAAGGAAGGAGGGAGAGGGACTCACTAATATAGAGGACTGCGTCAACATCGAAAACAGAGCACTGGGGCAATATCTGAAAAACCAGTGAAGACGAGTGGCTAAAGAGTGAATGGGAAGAAGGACTAATAAAAGTAGACGAAGACCCAGAAATATACAGAGACAGGAGAATGACAGACAGAACAGAGGACTGGCACAACAAACCAATGCATGGACAATACATGAGACAGACTAAAGAACTAGCCAGCGATGACACATGGCAATGGCTACAGAGGGGAGCTAAAGAAGGAAACTGAAGGAATGATAACAGCGGCACAAGATCACGCCCTAAGAACCAGATATGTTCAAAGAACGATAGACGGAAATAACATCTCTCCCATATGTAGGAAGTGCAATACGAAAAATTAAACCATAAACCACATAGCAAGCGAATGCCCGGCACTTGCACAGAACCAGTACAAAAAGAGACATGATTCAGTGGCAAAAGCCCTCCACTGGAGCCTGTGCAAGAAACATCAGCTACCTTGCAGTAATAAGTGGTACGAGCACCAACCTGAGGGAGTGATCAGAACGGATAGGGTGATACGTGCAAACAGACCAGACGTGACGTTGATTGACAAAATCAAGAAGAAAGTATCACTCATTGATGTTGCAATACCATGGGACACCAGAGTTGAAGAGAAAGAAAGGGAAAAAATGGATAAGTATCAAGATCTGAAAATAGAAATAAGAAGGATATGGGATATGCCAGTGGAAATCGTACCCATAATCATAGGAGCACTAGGCACGATCCCAAGATCCCTGAAAAGGAATCTAGAAAAACTAGACGCTGAAGTAGCTCCAGGACTCATGCAGAAGAGTGTGATCCTAGAAACGGCACACATAGTTAGAAAAGTGATGGACTCCTAAGGAGGCAGGATGCAACCCGGAACCCCACAATATAAATAGCACCCAGTCGAATTGGAGGACTGTGATAGAGCAAAAAAAAAAAAAAGACAAAATAATATAATAAAATATAATTTCATTATAAAAATGAAAGATAAAATTTCATGTTAAAAAAACGAAATATAAAATATATAGCATCGAAAACGTGTGAGTTTTTATCGCCTTTCTATTTTCTCACCAGCCTTGGTGCGTGTCTAGTCACCGGACCTGTTTCGTTTTCTTCGATATCTCAACAGTTCGAAAACTCGCTTCTTGCAGTTCATCTGTTCCTCGTTCATGCCTTTCAAATGTTTTTCAAGGTGGCAAACGTTTCCGTGGAGGAAATATAGCGTGCTAGCAATTTACATTCGTACAGGCCCCAAAGTAACAAAATAATAATGCATTCAGTGAATAATATCAGTTATGTACAATACATTCAGTAAATCTTATCAGTTTTGTACAATGAATAACATCAGTTGTGAAAAATACATTCAATGACTATCATTGTACAATGCATTCTATGCATAATACCAGTTCCGTACAATGCATTCTTTGTATAATATCGGTTTTGTACAATGCATTTATGAATAACAACAGTTGTGAAAAATGTATTCAATGAATAATATAAGTTTTGTACTATGCATTGTAAGAATAATATCAGTTTTGTACAATATATTCAGTGAATCTTATATAAGTTTTGTACAATGTGGTCTATGAATATCAGTTTTGTACAGTGTATGCATTCTATGAATAACATCAGTTTGAAAAATGAATTTTATAAAAATGAATAATATCAGTTTTGTACAATGAATTCAATAAATGTCATTTTTATACAATGCATAACACCAGTGTTGTATAATGTACTCAATGAATATCATCAGTTTTGTGCAATACACTCAAGTTAGTTTTTGTACAATGCATTTAATGAATAACATCAGTTTTGTATAATGCATTACTGAATAACACCAGTTTTGTACAATGAATTCTATGAATAACACCAGTTTTGTGCAATGAATTCTATGAATAACACCAGTTTTGTACAATGAATTCTAAGAATAACACCAGTTTTGTACAATACAATCGAAGAATAACAACAGTTTTGTACAATGAATCCTAAGAATAACACCAGATTTGTACAATGAATTCTTTGAGTAACACCAGTTTTTTTACAATGAATTTTACGAATAACACCAATTTTGTACAACGAATTCCAGGAATAAAAAAACTTTGTACGATGAATTCTATGAATAACACCAGTTTCTATGATGAATTCTTTGAACAACACCAGTTTTTACGATGAATTCTATGAATAGCACCAGTTTTTACGATGAATTCTATGAATAACACCAGTTGTGTACAATGAAGTAACATTCCATTGAGTATATTTGCATTCACTATAACACTGGGAAATGCACAATTCTCCTGATATAACCAATAAAATTATAAACAAAGAATTCCATTGAAAATAAAGAAATTGTTTTTCAAAATTATTTACCTGTGGCTATGCAGTAAATTTCAAGGTTACGGTACTAAGCTGCAAAAACGAAATAAATCATATTACTATAACAGCTGCAAACGGAGCGAATGAGATGGCTGAAACTGCTCCTCATCGACTATAGCGTAGTCAGCCTTGGAGCAGTTTTTGCCAAAGGTCGTCTTCCACATTCATTCGAGACCGGTGGGGGGAGCGCGTTCCTCCCTGACAGACCCTTGGCGTACCCCCCACCCCTTGGGGTATGTGCACCCAGATTGAAAACCCCTACCCTACATTAATGAGGTTTCAGGGACCCGTTCTTTAGCTTCCGGAGCAAAGGGGGCAGGGGGGCCGGGTAACCCCCTGCATAATTCGACGAAGTCATGATATGATCACAACCAATTCTGCTCTCCTAATTATTGGCATCATAATCTTTCCTATTGAAATTTCCAGGCAAATGAATCTCTCTCTCTCTCTCTCTCTCTCTCTCACTCTTGAAAGGTATATTACTATTTCTCTCTCTCTCCCTCTCTCTCTACTACTACTACTACTTCTATTTTTAGAATCATTATCATCATCATTTTTCGTACTGGAATTTCCTGGCACGTAAACTATTCTGCTCTCTCTCTCCACAAACGCACCGAGTTCTCTCTCTCTCTCTCTCTCTCTCTCTCTCTCTCTCTCTCTCTCTCTCCTTTGGATTCCCCGTATCGAGCATCTTCCCCAGGGGAAAAATGATTCTACAAGACGAGCTAAATTGCCTAAGACGTTCATAACTACTATGTAGGTCTGAACTACTTCCGGAAGAAATTGCTGAGGCGTGGGAACGCAACCCGGCGGAAGAGAGAGAGAGAGAGAGAGAGAGAGAGAGAGAGAGAGAGAGAGAGGACGAGAGAATGAGAGAAGAGAGAGAGAAAGGGGGTGTATCTCACCTTGTTCTCGGGAAATACGTTACGGAAAGATGGATTCGTTATTATGATGAGAATAGGAGAGAGAGAGAGAGGAGAGAGAGAGAGAGAGAGAGAGAGAGAGAGAGAGAGAGAGAGACTTAGCTGTCAGGAGAGCACGTTATGAAGAATGATGACAATAATAATTATGAAAAGTGTAGAGAGAGAGAGAGAGAGAAAATAAAGTAACTAAAACTATCAAGGAAATACATAATAATTACGAGAATAGTGAAGAGAGAGAGAGAGAGAGAGAGAGAGAGAGAGAGAGAGAGAGAGAGAGGTGGAGGGTGATTCACGAAATGACCGAATCGTGAGCTACATAAGAAGTTCGCTTCGTGTAGTCAGCAGCCGCCTTCATTCGAGAAATAAAGTTATCTAAAATAGGCTTAAAGGAATAACTGCAACTGTCGAACTGTATTGTATACAGTTAAAGCAACAGTTCGAGGAATACACAATTCCCTACAATTCATCGTGAGGTACACAAAAGTCTCCGAGAAATGAAATGATTTAAGACTTCAACGACTCAAAGCTGATGCTTTGGGCTTCATTTCGAACTGTATTAAATAAAATCACATCAACAGTTCCAGGAATATAGAATTGTTTAAAATTAAGGCGGCGTAATGTTTCTTATCGTTTCTTACTTTCAATCTTCAGCTGCAAACCCTCTCGGACAGTCAACCGACTATATCAACCCTAAGAGGGGGCTCCTCGAAAGGGCTCCAAAGGGAAATCTCCCTGCAGACTAAGAGAAGTTATAGAAAGAGGCGATAAATAAATAAAAGTGAAAGGAAAAAAGATAAAACCGATACACTTGGTGTGCAACTTGAATCTACAGTTTCACTTTTATTGTATAACGACAAAGTTTTATATTTTATTTTAATATCCCCTAACAATATGGTAAGCGTTACGAGTATCACGGAAAATGCTGTAAATTTTCACGTTTAAATTCGGTCCATTATTCCCATTAACACCGCAAATGATGACAAATTCATCGTAAACTACAAGACTTTTTCTCCTTCCAGCTAACTTGCATATATATATAAAAATTATAAAAGCTGAAATTACATCAAATTTCCTATCACCGAAAAATACTACCATCTCTCATATTCCGTTAATATCTCCCCCACCCCCAGCCCCCACTCTCTCTCTCTTCTCTCTCTCTCTCTCTCTCTCTCTCTCTCTCTCTCTCTCTCTCTCTCTACAATGGCAAGGGAACAATTTCGAGTTGAATTTACACAAAATTTCCTATCTCCCAAAATTCTGTCATCTCTTATATTCGGCTGATCTCTCTCTCTCTCTCTCTCTCTTAACAGGGCAAGAGGCTGTTTCCTCCGCCTCTCTCTCTCTCTCTTTCCCTTAAAATGGTAATAGGCTCTTCTCCCACCCCCCCCCCCCCCCTCTCTCTCTCTCTTTTGTAGCATTTACAATGGCAAAAGGATTTGCCCCTTCATCTGCTAAGAGCGAAACAGTTCGCAGTTCCCCCCGGCAAGTCATCTTATCCATAAATTAAATCCACGAGAAGAGCGCTTCGCCTGACAATAACAGCGAGTTAGAACTAAAAAGAGCTTCCAACGAGCTTCATTCGTTTAGGGAACGAGTGAAGCTGAGCGAGGCGATTTTCTATTGCTTGTCTGTATGGGTTTCTGGGATGTTTTTTTTTTTATGACTCAGTATCGGTCATAAGTAAGTAGACAATTGTTATGTAATTCATATTTAAACACACGCACACACTCACACACCACACTATATATACATATATATATACATACATCCTATATATAGATATATATATATATATATATATATATATATATATATAATACTATATATATTATATATATATATATATATATATATATATATAATATACTATATATATATAATATATATATAGATATATATATATATATATATATATATATATATATATATATATATATATATATATATATATATATACACACACATTTTTTTTTTTTAAATAACTGGAACATTTTTTACATGACACACTGCAATAAATTTAGTGGAAAAGCAAATCCACAGTTATGTAAATGTACATATATTTAAATTCAAATATATGTACATTTACATAACTGTGGCTTTGCTTCTCCATTTGAAGACTCGTACTACTATGAGGATTTTTTAATTAATTTAGTCTTCAGAAATGGACGAGGAAACCTGATAGAATCCCGATATAATATCTTCTGTGGTCTCTGGTATTTTTCCCTGATCAATTATTCATATCAGCAGTTTCTCAAAACATTCATTAAACCACTAAATGGAAAACAAGTGACTTATGTTTAACTATTCAAATACGGTGCATCTGCAGTTTCATAAAAGCAATAATGCAACCAACATGTAACTGGAAAAAAACTTGATGTAAGCTCCATATCCCATGAAATCTCATATAATAATGAATGACGTCACATAAAAAACAATAATTTAATCAATAGGCGACTGAAAAATTCTTAACGTAATCTGGTTACGCTCCATATCCCATCAAATCTGATGTAACGAATGAAACTCGTTAAAACTCAACTAAAATATAATAATTCGAGTTTCTTACGTCTGACTGCAAATGTTATACATCTGCAGTTTCAAAAGAAGCAATTTCAAGCAATAGGTAACAGGTAAGGCTTTACGTGAACTAGTTAAAAGGTCCGGACCCAAACAAGGTTCGGGTGTCGTTATCTTGGACTCATATTACTTTGGGGTCATTATCGAATTGAACTGAATATCGAATTTAGGCCAAAGGCCAAGCACTGGGACCTATGAGGTCATTCAGCACTGAAACGGAAATTGACAGCAACAAGTTTGAAAGGTGTAACAGGAGGAAAACCTCAAAGCAGTTGCACTATGAATCAACTGTTAGGGGAGTTTGGAAGTCAGATGGAAGAACGAGAATATGAAAGGAGGTACAGTAAAAGAAATGAAAGCGGTTGCAGCTAGGGGTCGAAGGCACGCTGCAAAGAACCTCAAGTAATGCTGCTATGCTCCGCATGAGCTGCACTGACGGCACTAGGCCCCCACGGTTTATTATGATCTCTATATGAACAGTCTTTTGTTTATGTTTTTACGACAGCCCCAAACGGCCTTGTACTAAACACCCTGCAAAGGTGTATACATAAAAACCAAAGGTGGATACATAAAACCCAAAGGTGGATACATAAAACCCAAAGATGGATACATAAAACCCAAAGATGGATACATAAAACCCAAAAGGTGGATACATAAAACCCAAAGGTGGATACATAAAAACCTTGGGGGTCATTATCTAGGAAAGATCCAAAGCGCCTTTATCCCAAAACCAAGGCACTTTTTTTCTAGAAGCATTACTTCCAAGATTCCCCAAATTTCTCGTCATTACCAGGAACCATTAAAACTCAGGAGACGCGGGAGAACTACTGCTGGTATTCGTGAGGTCTTAGATTTTAATTTTGAGGTGGTGGGGAAGGGGTGGGGGGAGGTATTTGGCTCCAAAAAGGGGATGCTAGGGGGTGGGGACGGTTTCAGGCCCAAAGGAAATTCTTGAGGGGAAAATCATACCATCAGACGCTGGTTTAAGTGAAATGGAAGGATTTCGTGTTATTTATCTTTTTTTCTTTTTTAATCACGCTCGTATGAACATTTTTTTTAAGTATTTCCCGCTTCAAGTGAATTCTCAGACATGGCGACAAAGATTGCAATAAATATTCAAATATTCTTTTCCGTTTTCATTCTTCAGTTTTAGTGAATGGTCAAAGATATATATTATATTTGGTATTTATATATAACCGTATATATATATACATATATATATATATATTATATATATATAGATATATATATATTATATATAGATAATAGTATATATATATATATATAGAATATAATAATATAGATTATATATATAAATATATGCATTAATATATTTCATATATAGATGAGCATTATATATATAGATATATATATATATATATATATGATATTAATATATATATATGTATATATATATATTAAATAATATATATAATATATATATCGTATATATATACGTATATATGATATATATAAATATAAGATAGATATATATATATATATATATATATATAGTTATAATACATAATAAATTAAAAATAATAATATAATCTTGACCATTCATAAAAAAAGAAGAATGTGAAAAACGGAAAAGAATATTTGAATATTTATTGCAATCTTTGTCGCCACGTCTGTGAATTCACCTGAAGCGGGAAATACTTAAAAAAAATGTTCATAACGAGTGTGATTAAGAAAGAAAAAAGATAAATAAACACGTCCATCCATTTTACATATACTGTATATATATATATATATATATATATATATATATATATATATATATATATATATATATACAGTATATATAAAATGTATGACGGTTCAATTTACAATGGAACTATAGGCTGAAAAAAATAAATTTTCTTTGGAAACATTGCAAAAGGAAGTCAGCTGGTATATAGCGTGTCCTATACCGGCCATTAAAAAAAGGGCAGAAAATGTGAATCGGGTTTTTTTAACTGAAAAAAAAAATATATCACCTGATTCTGAGATCTTATTCTTAACTCGATTTTATGTCGCATAGTGGCGTCACCAGAATGATGGTCACCGTTATCAACTGGGTAATAAAAAACAAGCCTTCTAAAAAATTTTTTACTTACACAGCGTCTTCCGAGAAAAATAATGACAACTAATTATGAAAACGGTCAAAATTCTTATATAATCAACGAGAAACTAAAAAATGCACATCTAACATCACAAACCAATACTATGAAAGACAGTTTAACAAACTTGGAAGCGCCTCCATTATTCAGGGGTAATTCTCTTCCAATAACCCAGGAAAGAGTATGTTTACCATCCTCATCTTGGCATGGAAAAACTTTTCCAACCAAGTGAGACAAACTTAGCCTACCTGCAAGATGCAGTGGAGACACTTCGGGCTCTATAACTGAATGACATTTGTATGGAGAAAATACATCTACAATATATATGGAATACTATTCACTTAACTAAAACAACCTGTATTTCTGAAAATCCTTTAATATAAGGGTAAATGAACCCACCTGAGTATTTTGAATCACAAAACTCGTAAGAAGGCTACTAAAAACATATGCCACAATTTAATTGTTAAGACTTGGTAGCTGTATATATAATAAATAAGAAAATGCTATATATATATATATATATATATATATTTATTTTTTTAATATATATATATAAAATATATATATATGTATATTACATAATATATTAACATATAATATATATATATATTATATATATATATATATATATATATATATATAAAATATATATTCAACCGTTATGCTTATAAAGGGAATTGTATTCTAATCCCATGCTATTTGGCATTTATAAGAAAAGTTGCGTAACATCTTTAGAAAGACTGAGTTAAAATGAAACTGAACTACAATAACATAAAAAATATATTTAAAGTTTTCAAAAATATAAAATAAAATATTACTATTATTAATATTGTACTATCTCAATCTTTCCAATGAGTTGCTTTGTAACAGCAAGTATATTATACATGTTTTCCAAAGTTCATTTATTTCTTAAACGTTTTGATAGTTCTGTTTTCATTTACAGAAGGATGATTGAAGCCAAGGGTACAATAATCCGAGTATAAATATGGCATGATTGCGCGAATATGTATATGGCATAATTGTATACCTGGCTTCATTTTTCTTTCTGTAAATGGTAAAGAGAACTAACGAAACGTTAAGGAATAAATGAACTCTGAACAGCTGTTATGTAATTTATCTATTATTATTATTATTATTATTATTATTGTAAATGAAGCAATATACGAGCCTTTCCGTGAATGAAAATGTTTACCTGCTATTATTATTATTATTATTTTTTTATTATTATTATTATTATTATTATTATTATTTTATTATTATTATTATTATTGGAAAACACCATTCAATAGTTATCGCTTTTTTTGGTTAAAGCGATAAAAATATGAAAGACGTTCTTTTATATTAAAATATATACCTCGCCTAAAAGACTGGCCACGCCTTTAGGCTCAAGCTGTGACAACCTTCAGATGTCTAAGGGGAGGAGGAGGAGGAGGAGGAGGAGGAGGAGGAGGAGGAGGAGGAGGAGGAGGAGGAGGAGGCGTAGGAGAATTTGATTTATGAAATGTTTCAAATCGAATGTGGGCGGGGTTCTCAGAACCATGTCACGACAAGGATCTTTTCAAATAAATTGCAAACTTGTTTTATTTCACCCAACCTCAAAACGTCACACGAGAGAGAGAGAGAGAGAGAGAGAGAGAGAGAGAGAGAGAGAGAGAGAGAGAGAGAGAAAGTTAGAAGGATGTTTTCCTTAATCTACTGTTCTACTGTTCATTCAGTGTCCCAATGATTTTGTCTAGCTTTCTTTTAAACTCTCCCACACTGTTGCTGTTTACAACTTCTGGTGGCAGTTTATTCCATGTGTCACATATCTTGTGTCAGTATGTGATCCTTTTTCGTTAAATATTATTATTAAATTAAATTTTTGATATAATTTGTTAAACCTAGTTTTTAAGTTTCACTTGCCGTTTGACCACCTCTCTTGTATAACAACTGTTTGCTTGTTATTAACATTCGTGTTTATCTTTAAGGAGGTTGTGTGAGTAGTCCCTCCCCTGTGGATAATGGGGGGGGGGCGGTAAATTCTTGGCTTATGGGAGGATAACAGGCAGTCGTTCTCTGGACCTTATCACTTTTGGATGATTTTTTACCTTGCTTCGTGCACTAAGAGTACTGCTGTCTCTTGCTTCGTGGTGGTTGCAGCCTCTATTGGTGATTTGCCCATATCTGCAGGACCCGAGGATTATTGAATATCCGGTATCTTCAGATTGGAAGATCTCTCCAGATAACATATCTGGACGTCCTTGGGATTCACCGCACCACCTCTGGTTCAGTTATAAAGCCAGGGGGATCTCGCTGTCCCATGGTAAGGTTGTTTGATACCTTTTTTGCATTGATCACGGCTGTGATTCTGTGGAGACTGCTCGACTGGGCCCCGAGTCATTTAACCACCTGTGGTACCACTCCTCCAGACGTGGAGGATTACTGTATTCTTAAAAAAGAATAATAAGCATTATTGAATAGGAAGCCTTTTGGTGATAAGTTTAGAATTAGCCTGTAAATCGTCAGGATATTCTTTCTTTTCGATTTCCTCCTCCTTTCTGGCCCCTTTATTTGGTTTGAGTGTGTTGGTTATGCTATCTTAATTTTGTATACGTGTGTTGAATTATTAGTGTGACTGTAGTTCATTTATTTCCTGTACTCAAAGAGGTTCAGGTGTAATTTCTATCTGGTTATTTATGTATTAAATTTATGGTTTTTTCGTTGTTTGTTTACTCCTCCCTTGAATTCATCCTTGCTCTTTGAAAACTGGGTTTGTGGTATGATTCCACCTTATTGTGGACTTCACATCAGTGGTATATGGATACTTGAAGAGAAAATTGAATAGAGTATTTTGGTGACGGAAAAACGAGCGGTTACACATCTATGTAAAGAAGTTCCCACATTGGGATGTGTTGTGTCTCTTCAGTTCTAGTTTCCATCCATTATTGCTTGTCTGGTTTTCGTTTAATGGAAATAGGTTACTGTCTACTTTTGTTATGCCTTTCAGTATTTTGAATGTTTCTACACATGCTCAGGCTCTCTAATCGTCTTTGGTAACCTATTTGTCTGATGAATGGAATTATCTTTGTGGCTCTTGCTTGTACCCCCTCTAATCTACTTGTCCTTTCTTAGTGTTGGTGACCAACTGTGCTGCATATTCAAGATGAGGTCTAACTATTGATGTGATCAGCTGCAGCACCGTTTCCTTGTTTCTGTATTTGAACTGCCTCTTTATGTGTCCCACTAGTGTCTGTGCCTTCTTTTCAGCTTCTTTGCACTGTTCTGTGGATTTTAAGTCCTCGGTAACAATGACTCCAAGGTCCTCTTCTTGTTCTACACTATTTATGTCATTCCCAAGCAGCATGCAGTTGGCATGATGGTTGTTTGTTTCCATTTGTAACACTTTACACTTATCCAAGTTGGAAGGCATTTGCCATTTTTTCGACTACTCTCCTATTTTCATTAGATAATTTCTTAAACTTTCTACTGTCACTGGGTCTACTGCATTTAAACCTAGTTTGTTGTCGTCTGCATATTTGGCTATCCTGCTAGTTAATCCTATATCAATATCATTTAATATAATTAAAAAACAGAGGGGGCCAAGGACAGACCCGTGTGGAACTCTGCTCGTCACATCTGCCCATTCTGATTCTTCACCGTTTATTACGACTCTGTTTTCTATTAGTTAACCAGTCTTCGATCCAGTCTGCTGTTTCTCCTACAATTCCTAAAGCTTTAACTTTTGTCATTAGTTTCTTGTGTGGAACTTTGTCAAAGGCCTTTTGGAAATCTAAGTAGAGTACATCTATTGGCCTACTACTGTCGTAAATACCAAGCATATTGTGAAAAAAACACCAAAAGGTTTAATCTGCAGGATCTATTTTGTCTGTAACCGTGTTGGCTGTTTAACAACAAGTTGTTTCTATCAATGTGATCCACATTTTGATCTGCAATTATGGACTCAGAAGATATTTTCCAAGGATCCGACGTTAGACAGATTGGTCTATAATTTCCTGTCTCTTCTCTTGGACCTTTTTTGTAAACAGGAGGCACATTACCTAGTTTCCATCCTTTAGGTGCCTTTCGTTGTTCCGCCGTTATTCTCTAGAGTTTATATAGGTGAGGAACTATCTCCTCTTTTAACTCTTTTAATTTCTCTTGGATGAATCCCATTTGGATCGGAAGATCTGAACTTGTTTATTTTTTCTAATTCGTTTTTAACGTCTTCTGTAAATGTTATTTTGGCAAGTGGTTCTGCCACTTGATATTTAATATCTGGTTAAGGGTTTAATGTAGTGTCTTCAATTGTGAAAACACTAGTGAAAAACTTATAATTCTGCTTTTTCCAAGTCTGAGTTCACTAGGTTTCCTACCACTAACATGAACAAAGAATTCTTTTGGGTTGTCCTTACAAACTGATGCAACTCTCTAAACCTCCTTCATCTTAGCATTTCTTATTAATTTATCCACTACAGAGTTCTTTATGCCCGCTTGCTTCTTCTGGTGTTGGGTTCGGATTCATTGAGACATTGATTCATGGTTATTAAAACCGGCGTCACATCAGAGAGAGAGAGAGAGAGAGAGAGAGAGAGAGAGAGAGAGAGATACTTATAGTTATGAAAAATGGCGTCATACCAGAGAGAGAGAGAGAGAGAGAGAGAGAGAGAGAGAGAGAGACCAGAGAGAGAGAGAGATACCTATAGTTATTAAAAATGGTGTCATATCAGAGAGAGAGAGAGAGAGAGAGAGAGTGAGAGAGAGAGAGAGAGATACTTATAGTTATTAAAAATTGCGTCATATCAGAGAGAGAGAGAGAGAGAGAGAGATTACTTATGGTTATTAAAACCGGCGTCACAGCAGAGAGAGAGAGAGAGAGAGAGAGAGAGAGAGAGAGAGAGAGAATACTTACAGTTATTAAAAATGGCGTCATATCAGAGAGAGAGAGAGAGAGAGAGAGAGAGAGAGAGAGAGAGAGAGAGAGAGAGAGATTATTAAAAGTTATTAAAAATGGCGTCATATCAGAGAGATGAGAGAGAGAGAGAGAGAGAGAGAGATTGACCTTAATGGTTATTAAAAAACCCCCCCCCGGGCGTCACAAGCAGAGAGAGAGAGAGAGAGAGGAGAGAGAGAGAGAGAGATACTTACAGTTATTAAAAATGGCGTCATATAGAGAGAGAGAGAGAGAGAGAGAGAGAGATACTTATAGTTATTAAAAATGGCGTCATATCAGAGAGAGAGAGAGAGAGAGAGAGAGAGAGAGAGAGATGAGGGAGAGAGAGAGAGAGATTGACTTGATGGTTAAAATTAAAAATGGGGCGTCATATCAGAAGGAGAGAGAGAGAGAGAGAGAGAGAGAGAGAGAGAGAGAGAGAGAGAGAGAAAGTGGAACGTGCGCTACTTACTGCTTGCTTGTTAAACAAAGACATGAATATTTTATGAGCAAATAAACTATGATGGTAACTGAATATTTACTGCAAGTGCATGAGCGAGAGTAATTATACCTGCGCGTATTCGATACTCTCTAGGTATACTAAGAATTGTGTTTAATATACACTTCTTCGGGGTACAGTACGAAGTGAAAGACGGCTCCGGGAGGTAATAAAAAAAAAAAAAAAAGAATTAAAAAATTCTAAAAAAAATTCTATATTAAATATGCCATTTACTATTTCCCTCTGGCTACTGTGGTACATTCAACCACGTGATCCTTGTGATGGTGTTTGTATGTATGTATGTACTTATGTATGCATATGTATATATATAATACATATGTATTATATATATAATATAGAGTATCATATATCATATATTATATATATATACACACATATATATTATTATATATATATATATATATATATATATATATATATATATATATATATATATATATATTATATAATCTTAAAATCAGCAAAAAATGTGATGTATACGTATATGCAAAAGTGTTACACGGAATATAAACCACTAGGTATAAACCCGAACCAGTTTTGCTTTAGTTTCTAAGACAACTTCAAGTAGACTGCTACATAGTGATAGAAATTTACTATATATATATATATATATATATATATATATATATATATATATATATATATATATATATTCAAACATAATAAAAAATAAACATACACTCCAAAAACTCACATAACATATTCTTCAACTGTCTTGCATTGCTTCCATTCAGAATCTCAAAAAACGACAGGTTCTTGAATCAGTCTGAGTCAAAACTGCTGGCTACTCTTCGTCATAGTATGGACACAACTGCGTTTTTCAATAACACCTGTTTTAAGAGACCACCTCCCCACTCACCTAAGGAGCCACTATTCAGAGTAAGCTACAGCTGTCAGATTCAAGACCCGAAGGGAATTACCCTTTTTTATTTTTTTATATTGAATTCCATGTTTTCATTGTTTCTCGTTTCACAAATTACTTATAATAATCATTTTGAATTCAGTGTTTTCCTGTGGTTATCGCTTACTCGGGGAGTAAGCCTACAAACTACGTTGTTGTTTTTATTGTTGTTTGTGGGGGGGGGGGGGGGGGAGGGAGGAAAGGTATATGGAAGAGCCTAAAATGGTCTGAAAAAGGTGTTTCCTGTTGAGTGAAAGATGCAGGAATTTTAGGATAGGATATTTATGATTTATTCATTTGAATGAAAACTTAAAAAATAGATAGTGTGCATTTTAAACGAGGATCTATTTGAGCATAGTATTTAGCATATTTTTAATATACGTTAAGTTAGGAATATAATGTTTACAACTTATGCGTGAGGGTAAATCTTGCACATGTACCGAGTAAGCTGAAGGTCAGATCTCGCCTTGCTTTCTATTAAAAGAGTAATCCAGTTTATATCGAGTTACGAAAGTTCTAATATTCTGTTTTCATGATGGTTATAATATAATTACAGTACTTTCAACCAAGTAATGAGAACAGGAATTTTCAACCAAGTAAAGAGAACAGGAATTTTCAACCAAGTAATGAGAACAGGAATTTTCATCCTTTCAATGAGAACCAAGGAATATCAACAAGTAGAAGAACAGGAATTTTCAACCAAGTAAAGAGAACAGGAATTTCAACCAAGTAATGAGAACAGGAATTTTCACCAAGTAGAGAACCAAGAATTTTAACCAAGTAAAGAGAAGGAATTTCACCAAGGTTAATGAGAACAGGGAATTCAATCCAAGTAAAGAGAACAGGAATTTCAACCAAGTAAATGAGAACAGGAATTTTAATCAAGTAATGAGAACAGGAATTTTCAACAAGTAATGAGAACAGGAATTTTCAACCAAGTAATGAGAACAGGAATTTTCAACCAAGTTATGAGAACAGGAATTTTCAACCAAGTAAAGAGAACAGGAATTTTCAACCAAGTTATGAGAACAGGAATTTTCATCCAAGTAAAGAGAACAGGAATTTTCAACCAAGTAATGAGAACAGGAATTTTCATCCAAGTAATGAGAACAGGAATATTCAACCAAGTAAAAGAACAGGAATTTTCAATCCAAGTTAAAGAGAACAGGAATTTTCAACCAAGGTAGACAGGAATCAACCAAGTATGAGAACAGGAATTTTCAACCAAAGTTATGAGAACAGGAATTTTACCAAGAATGAGAACAGGAATATTCAACCAAGGCTAAAGAGAAAACAGGAATAAATTTTCATTTTCAAGTAAAGAGAAAGGAATTTTCAACCCAAGGTAAGAGAACAGGAATTTTCACCAAGTAAAAGAAACAAGGAATTTTTTCAACCAAGTAAGAGAACAGGGAATTTTCAACCAAGTAATGAGAACAGGAATTTTCAACCAAGTAAAGAGAACAGGAATTTTCAACCAAGTAATGAGAACAGGAATTTTCATCCAAGTAATGAGAACAGGAATTTTCAACCAAGTAAAGAGAACAGGAATTTTCAACCAAGTTATGAGAACAGGAATTTTCAACCAAGTAATGAGAACAGGAATTTCAACCCCAAGTAAAGAACAGGAATTTTCAACCAAGTAAAGAGAACAGGAATTTTCAACCAAGTAATGAGAACAGGAATTTTCATCCAAATAATGAGAACAGGAATTTTCAACCAAGTAATGAGAACAGGAATTTTCAACCAAGTAATGAGAACAGGAATTTCATCATAATTTGAAGAACAAGAATCAATCCAAGTTTAGAGAACAGGAATTTTCAACCAAGTAAAGAGAACAGGAATTTTCAACCAAGTAAATGAGAAACATTAATTTTCATCCATCCAAAGTAATGAGAACAGGAATCAACCAAGTAAGAGAAACAGGAATTTTCAAACCAAGTAAATGAGAACAAATTTTCACCAAGGTAATGAAAGAACAAGAATTTTCCAACCAGTAAAGAGAACAGGAATTTTCAACCAAGTCCAATAATGAGAACAGGAATTTCAACCAAGTAAGAGAACCGGAATTTTCAAACCAAGTAATGAGAACAGGAATTTTCATCCAAGTAATGAGAACAGGAATTTTCTACCAAGTAAAGAGAACAGGAATTTTCAACCAAGTAATGGGAACATTAATTTTCATCCAAGTAATGAGAACAGGAATTTTCAACCAAGTAAAGAGAACAGGAATTTTCAACCAAGTAATGAGAACAGGAATTTTCAAACAAGTAAAGAGAACAGGAATTTTCAACCAAGTAATGTGAACAGGAATTTTCAACCAAGTAATGAGAACAGGAATTTTCATCCAAGTAATGAGAACGGCAAATGATTGTTAACAACACTTTTCAATTAAACAGCGATTTTCAACGCAATAATAAAGAAAATGATTTTCAATCAAATAATGTGAATAGCAATTTTCAACCAAATAATTAGAACAGCAAATCTTTGTTGAAAACAATTTTCAATTAAACAAGAGCAATTTTCAACAAAATAAACGAAAATAATGTTCAACCAAGAAATGAGAACAACAATTTTCAACCAAATAAGGAGAATAGCAATCTTCAACCAAATAATTACAATAGCAAATAATTGTTGAAAACAATTTTCAATTAAACAAGAGCAATATCCAACAAAATAACAAATAAAATATTGTTCAACCAAGTAATGCGAACAGCAATTTTCAACCAAATAAGGAGAATACCAATCTTCAAAATGCATAATGAAAAAAACAATGATATTAAACAAATAAGGAGAATCATAGTATTGAAACGTGTTCATAAACATTTTATAAACTCTTTTTATCACTCCCCACATTTCCCCATCTGCTCAACCATCGACCTATATTATAAATAAAATATAACAGCGAGAGGTGTCTTTTTACCTTGTATTTCCCATACCTGATGATCGCCATCATTTAATTTTATTTTATCTCTCCCCCGGGCCAGAATGAGCTCCCCAACCACCCTGATGCAATGAACGTTAATTGATTGCCGTTATAAAACCGGCCGTTACCTCTGCAAGCAAGCAAGCAAGCGACAGCAGCTCGGTGTGTTTATGAGTGCGTGGGAAGCTACGAGGACCATGTATTTTCTCCAGGTTGGATCCCAGAGCCTGGCTGTGCTCGCCATACGACGTTCATGAGGACCGAAGGATTAGTAAATTATCAAATTTATTATCTTATTATTATTATTTTTATGAAGCTTGATCTTTTCTTTCGGTGTATTTCCCTTTACCTCCTCTTGTACTTCTTTATAATGAACAACATAATATTCTTTGGACGCTTGAATTTTAAGTCAGTGGTCACAGTTGTGGGCTTGTTCTATAAGGATACGGTCCATTTCTGAATAATAATAATAATAATAATAATAATAATAATAATAATAATTAATAATACTAATAATAATAATAATAATAATTATTATATTTATTATTATTGAATTCAAGTCAATGGCCCCCTATGGGCTTCTTCCATATGAATAGGGTTCATTATTGAATATAATAATAATAATAATAATAATTAATAATAATAATAATAATAATAATAATAATAATAATAATAATAATACTTCAAGGCCCTACACCCACGAATAGCAGAACAACTCCAGCATTGTATCTCAAACAACAAGCACCCAAAATGGATGACCACAGGAAGAACATCCTTAGTACATAAAGACAAGAGTAAGGGAAATATAGCCAGTAACTACAGGCCTATCACCTGCCTACCAATAATGTGGAAGTTACTAACAGGTATCATCAGTGAAAGAAAGGCTATACAACTACCTAGAGGAGGACAAACACCATCCCTACCAACAGAAAGGCTGCAGAAGGAAGTGAGGGGCACAAAAGACCAGCTCCTGATAGACAAAATGGTAATGAAGAACAGTAGGAGAAGGAAAACCAACCTAAGCATGGCATGGATAGACTATAAGAAAGCCTTCGACATGATACCTACACATGGCTAAATAGAATGCCTGAAAATATATGGGGCAGAGGAAAATACCATCAGCTTCCTCAAAAATACAATGTGCAACTGGAATACAATACTTACAAGCTCTGGAATAAGACTAGCAGAGGTTAATATCAGGAGAGGGATCTTCCAGGGCGACTCACTGTCCCCACTACTCTTCGTAGTAGCCATGATTCCCATGACAAAAGTACTACAGAAGATGGATGCCGTAGGCCAACTCAAGAAAAGAGGCAACAAAATCAACCATCTGATGTTCATGGACGACATCAAGCTGTATGGTAAGAGCATCAAGGAAATAGATACCCTAATCCAGACTGTAAGGATGTATCTGGGGACATCAGAATGGAGTTTGAATAGAAAAAATGCGCCTTAGTCAACATACAAAAAGGCAAAGTAACGAGAACTGAAGGGATAAAGCTACCAGATGGGAGCAACATCAAACACATAGATGAGACAGGATACAAATACTTGGGAATAATGGAAGGAGGAGATACTAAAACACCAAGAGATGAAGGACACGATCAGGAAAGAATATATGCAGAGACTCAAGGCGATACTCAAGTCAAAACTCAACGCCGGAAATATGATAAAAGCCATAAACATGGGCAGTGCCAGTAATCAGATACAGCGCAGGAATAGTGGAATGGACGAAGGCAGAACTCCGCAGCATAGATCAGAAAACCAGGAAACAAATGACAATACACAAGGCACTACACCCAGAGCAAATACAGACAGACTATACATAACACGAAAGGAAGGAGGGAGAGGACTACTAAGTATAGAGGACTGCGTCAACATTGAAAACAGAGCACTGGGGCAATATCTGAAAACCAGTGAAGACGAG
>NC_061091.1:18493089-18525589 GCF_015104395.2 Macrobrachium nipponense
GGTCTTCAGCCAATAACAAGGCACCCTCACTATCAGGTGCTTCTGCCTCACCTGTGCCACCTGAACCATGTGGTGGCTGCTGAACCTGCAAGCTGAGCCAAGGTGCAGCTGGGAAGTGCAGACCTCACAGGGTCCCACCCTTGTGTGGCCTGTGCTTTTACAACCTCACTCGGTTGAGGCAAGTAGGATCTTCAGCCAATAATGGGGCCCCCTCACTATCAGGTGCTTCTGCCTCACCTGTGCCACTGAATCATGTGGTGGCTGTGGAACCTGCAAGCATAGCCAAAGTGCAGTTGGGGAAGTGCAGATCTCACAGGGTCCCACCCTTTGTGTGGCCTGTGTTTTCACAGCCTCACCTCGGTTGAGCAAGTAGGGTCTTCAGCCACTAACGAGGCCCTCTCACTGTCAGGTGCTTCTGCCTCACCTGTGCCACTTGAACCATGTGGTGGCTGCTGAACCTGCAAGCTGAGCCAAGGTGCAGCTGGGAAGTGCAGGTCTCGAAGGGTCCCACCCCTTGTGTGGCCTGTGTTTCACAGCCTCACCTCAGTTGAGCAAGTAGGATCTGCGGCTAATAAGGGCATCCTCGCCAGTGATATATATATATATATATATATATATATATATATATATATATATATATATATATATATATATTATATTTATATAGTGATAGCAAAATGTCACTGGTTTGGAGTGTTTCATAAATTTATAATTTGCTCGAATGGCTGTGCATAGTGTCCCCAGTATTATGTATATATATATATATATATATATTATTATATATATATATATATATATATATATATATATATATATATATAGTGTGTTTATGTGTGTATGTTTTGTTTGGTCATTTTGTGTAGAACTATTTGATCTGATATTTTGCTTTATTTTTCTTTTCAATTGAAGGAAAGAAGTAATACTGTAAGTTATCGACCGCCATATTTTAAAAATTATAATATCAAAAAAGAAAATTGTTCACAATCGCATTTATTTAAATACTGCTAATATTAATTCAGGTTCACACATCCTATGTCCAAGGTAAGGTCACTTCAGCCCTGGGGAATGTTAGTACAATTTTATGTGTTGTAGGTATATACGACGTATATGCTTGCGTAAAATAATCAATAAAAATGAAAATAATTAAAAAGTAAAAACTAAATAAATAGATAAATAAAGAAATAAAAATAAAAATTAATATATAAGAATATATAAAAATAATATATAAATAATAATAAGTAAAAAGAAATATATGAACAAATTAATAAATAAATATAAATAAATGCATAAAAATAAATAAATTAAAAAATGAATAAATAAACAAATAAATAAGTAAATAAATAAATAATAATAACAAATAAAATTCATTATATAAATAAATGAAAATAAACAAAATACAAAAGATAAAAATAAATACATTAAAATAAATACATAAAATTGAATATATAAAATATGAATATATAAAGATAAATAAATACATATAATAGATAAATTAATAAAAATGAAGAAAATAAACAAATATATAAAAAATATGAAAAAATAAATAAATAAAACATATATAAATAAATATAAATAGATAAAAATCAATAATAAAAAAATAATTAAATAAAAAATATATAGAAAAAATAATAAATAAATATATAGAAAAAATAATTAAATAAAATATATAAAAATAAATAAAAATAAAATGAAAAACAATAAATAAATAAATAACAACATAACCAAGCAAAAAAAATAACAATAATAATAATTTTTTTTTTATAAATAAATGAATAAATAAATAAATGGAAATAAATGAATATATATATATATATATACTATATATATATATATATATATATATATATATATATATATATAGATATAGATAAAAATAAACAAATAAAAATAAAAATATATAAAATAAAAATAAAAATATATCTAAATAAAAATCACACTATTAAAAAAGGATATATAAAAAAATAATAACAATTAAATATATAAATAAATAAATAATCAATAAAAATAAATAAATAATTAATATAAAATAGATATATACACTAAAAAATAAAAATACAGATAAAAATAAATTAATAAATAAATTTGAAAATAAATAAAAATAAATAAAAATACGAGAATAAATAAAACTAAAAATACATAAATAAATAAATTAAATCATAATAAAATAAAGAAGATAAATAAATATAAATAATCACACTATTAACAAGAATATATTCAGAAAAATAATAAAATAAATATATAAATAAATTAAATAAAATAATAAAAATAAATACATAATTAAATTAATAAATAGATATATAAATAAAAAATAAAAAAATAAATAAAGAATAAAATAAATTATAAAATAAAAAATTTGGAAAATTAAATAAAAATAAATAAAATTACAAGAATAATAAAAATAAAAATACATAATACATAAATATAAATAAATAAAAATAAATAAGATAAAAATAAATAAAATTATGACCAAAAAAATAACATTAAAAAATAATTTAAATAAAACTATAATTGAATAACAGATAAACAAAAAATAACTTATTTAAATAAACAAAAATATAAACACATAAACACGAAAATAAAAGTGAGAAATAAAATGGATAAATAAGATTCATTGTGAACAAAATCATAAAAATAAAAACAAAAACAAAAAATAATGAAAATAAAAATATAAAGAAAACTAACAAAATAAAATAAAAATAAAAATTATGAAATAATAATAAGTAAAAATATATAATAATAATATACTAAAAAATTATAAAAAATACTATATATATATATATATATATATATATATATATATATATATATGTATATATATATATATAATAAAATAAATCCCAACAATACTAATAACTCTAATGAATATAATAATAAAAATGAAAAATGATAATTAGAACAATAAAATAATAATAAGCAGAATCCTTGAACACATATGGGGCAGAGGAAAGCACCATTAGCTCCCTCAAAAATAAAATGGGCAACTGGAATACAGTATTTACAAGCTCTGGGATAAGACTAGGAGAGGTTAACATCAGGAGAGGGATCTTCCAGGGCGACTCATTGTCCCCACTAATCTTCGTAGTAGCCATGATTCACATGACAAAAATATTGCAGAAGATGGACTCTACCACGACTTCAGCAAGAGTTTCTACGACTTGTGCAAAGTGCATGGGCACACCGCTTCCTGGTCGAGATGCCCCAAGAAAGCAGTTGCGGTTACTGCCATTGCAATGACAGGGAAGGACAATCCTTCAGTTCTAGTAGGCTATCCTGCCCACCAGGTCAGAGCTTTCAATGACAATGGTGCGCAGATATCCATCACTCGCAAGGATGAGATTCCTTATGGAGCTCGGGTTGACAGACACCAATTCGTCACAACGGAAAGCTTCAACCACGTTAAGATGTTCTTGCCTACTGTCTGGTCGAGTCACTCGACCTCACCGCTCTAAGGTATGTACTATGGAGGTTATGCCGTCCTCCTACGACAAAATTGTAAGCCTCATCCTACCTTTTCGTAGTCCCTTATATACCTCCAGGAACCAAGGCATCAACAGAGAGAGGTAGAGCTATCCCCACTCAATATCCCAGAAGCCTCTTTGTGTACTTTGCTGAACATCTGTACGAGAAGTTTCCTGATGTTTGGTACGGGCGTGGTTCTTAATAGCCCCTTCCTGGGCGTGGCAGGAGAGTCTCTTACACAAGGCGCCATGCTGGTATCAGATTTAGGTTTTTGTTGGGGGGGGGGGTTTTTGGGTGGGGGGGCATCTGGAGCGAAGGAAATCGGCTTGTCGTTCATCTCTTGCCTACCTAATCCTAAGCCACGCCCCTTTTACACCTGCGAGACTGTGCGATGAAGGCAGGATTGTAAAAATTGTAATTTAACTGAAATGTTATTAATTATACATTCTTAACGTAACTGTAATTGTAATTGTTTAAAGAAATCTCTGCTTAATATTGAAATTTGCCATATGGATGATGACGTCATACTACAGATATGACGGCACATACCGAAATATTTCTTGGAAATCAATAGAAATCTAAACATTTCGTTATATTTTCCTGATTTATGTGGCAGAAGACACCACACTGTAGCTATGTTAAAAGGTCAACATAGTTAAAAACATGTCAACCTTCGGTGGCGTTTGTTCCAGCATTTTAAGCAACAAACGAGAAAATCATAAAATTTATGAAAACAATACCTTGATATAATATCACTGCAGCTCAGGCAGCAATTACTTTTCATTTAACAGGTTTAAAAGATGGTTTACTCCAGGAATAAAGGTATCAATAATTAAATATATCAATGTACATTAAAATTAAAAAAAAATAAAAATAAAATAATAAATGAATAAAAATAGATTAATTAAGTATAAATTAATAAAAATAAATAAATTAATGTATAAATTAAAAAAATAATAAATAGATAAAAATAAATAAATAAGAATAAATATATTAAATAATAAAAATGAATAAAAATATAGAATAAAAAAATAATGAAGAAATAAATAATTAAATAGATAAAATAAATAGATATAGATAAATAAAAAAAATAAAAAAAATTGATAAAAATAGAAATAAATAATATAAATAAAATAGAAATAAATAGATTGATAAATAAAAATAAATAATTACAATAAATAAATAAATGAATAAATTAAGATAAATAATTTATAAAATAAATAAACATATATGTAAATAAACAAATAAGAAATAAATTAAAAATAGATAAATAAAAAATAAACAAATACCTAAATAAATAAATAAAAACAAATCAATATATAAATAAAAATAAATGAATAGAAAAAATAATTAAATACATAAATAAACCAAATAAAACAATATATATAAATATATATATATATATATATATATAAAATATATATATATATATATATACATACTATATATATATATATTTAATAAAAATAGTGATTGAATACATAAATACTTATATCAAAATGCATATATATTATTAAATAAATAAGAATAAATTAATAAATAACATATATGAATGAATAGAAAATAAAAATAATCATAAAATGAAAAATAATTAAAAACTAAAAACTAAATAAAGATAAATAGATAAATAAAGAAATGAAAATAGAAATTAGTATATAAGAATAAATATTTAAAAATAAATACAAAAATTTATAATAAAATAAAAAGAATTATATTAATAAGTCAATAAATAAATATAAATGAATACATAAAAATAAAAAAATAGAAAATGAATAAATAAACAAATAAATATGTAAATAAATAAATAATAATCTCAAATAAAATTCATTATATAAATAAATAAAAGATATAAATACATAGAAATAAATACATGAAATTAATATACAAAATATAAATAAATAAAGATAAATAAATACATATAAATAGATAAATTAATGAAATGAAGAAAATAAACAAATATATAAAAATATGAAAAAATCAATAAATAAAAATATATAAATAAATAAATAAACATATATAAATAAATATAAATATAGATAAAAATCAATAAATAAAAATAAAGAAGAATAAATAAAAATAAATAAATACATAATCAATGAAATAAATATAAACATAAAATTACATAAATATATAGATATAAAAAATACATGAAAATAAATAATAAATAAAAACGAATAACTAAATAATAAAATAATAAATAAATAAATAAAAACAAAAATAAATAAGTAAATAAAAATAAATACATAAATTAATAAAATCAAATAAATAAAATGAAAACTAATAATAAAAATTAAAATTAGGTCAATAAATAAAAGAAATAAATAAATAAATAAATAAATAAAAATACATTAATAAAATAAATAATCAAATAAAATAAAAATATATATATGAAAATAAATCTATATAAAATAACATAATTAAATAAATAAAAGAAAAAAAATCAATAAAAATAGAAAAATAGGTCAATAAATAAAAATCAAATAAATAAATGAATATATAAAAGTAAATACATAAAAATGAATAAACTAATAAAAATTATTTAATAAATAAATAATAAATAAAGAGATAAATAATAAATTTAAATAAATATATACACGAATACATAAATAAAAATAAATTAATAAATAGTAAAAATATATGTCAAAATAAATATATAAAAAATAAAAATATTAAATAAATATAATTGAATAAATACATAAAAATAAATAAATTAATAAAAATGAAGAAAATTAACCAATATATGAAATAAATAAATAATAAATAAAAAAAAAATAAAAATCGATAAAAACAAATATAAAAATAACATCTATAAATAAATAACATAAATAGACGAAAATGAATACATAAAAATAAATAAGAATAGACTAAAAATAACTAAATACAAATAAATGAAAATAATAACATTGAAAATTTATGAAATTACATGAAGATAAATAAATGATGATTAAAGAATAAATAAATTAAAAAAATAAATAAACTAAAAAAAATAATTTAATGAAAATAAATACATAAATTTTTAGAATAAATAATAAATTAATTAATTAAAAAAAATAAAAAATAGGTCAATAAATAAATGTAAATAAATAAAAAATATAAAAAAAAATAAATACGAAAAAATCAAGAAAATTGATAAAATGATTATTAAGAATAAATAAATGAAAAAAATAACAATTTGACAATTAAATTCAATAAAATTAAAAAATAATAAATAATGATAAATATAAATAAAAGAAAAAATGAAAATAATATTAATAATGAAATAATAAAATAATAAGTAACAATAAACAAATAAATGAAAATAAATACATAAATTAATAAAATTAGATATATAAATAAAAATAAGAATTAATAAAAAATAGAATTTAGGTCAATAAAAAAGTAATAAATAAATAATTATATAAAATAAAATAATATATAATAAAATAATAAATTAATTAATCAAAATGAATGAATAAATAAATAAATAAATAAATAAAATAAATAAATAAATAATAAAATATAAATAAATAAATACATGAATAAATGATGAAAATAAATAAATAGATAAAAATAAATATAAAAATAAATATATATAAATACATAAATAAATATAAATAAATAAAAATGAAACAATTTAAAATAAATAAATTTTTAAAAGAGGAGGAAAACAAAAAATATATAAAAATAATAAAAAATTAATATACAAATATACAAACAACTAAATAAAAATAGTTAACAAAAATAAGTATAAAATAAACACAGATAAATAAATCTATATAAAAAGATTAAAATCTAATTAATATAAAATAAATAAGAAGAAAAAAAAATAAATAAAAAAATAAAAAAAAATCCAATGAAATGAATAAAAATAACTAAAATTAAAAAAATTCATAAAAAATAAATAATAAAAACGAATAAATAAGTAATTATTAAAAAGAAATAAAATAAATAGATAATGAAAATAAATACATAAATTAATATTATAAATAAATAAATGAAAAAATTATAATAAGATAAAAATAATTAGGTCTATATGTAATAGTAAATATATTAAAATGATAAATATATAATAAAATAAAAAAAATAAACTAAAATTATATAAAAAAAAACATAAACAAAGCAAAAATAAATAATATATATAAAATTATATAAATAAATGAATAATTAATAAATGGAAAACACATGATATATAAATATATAAAAACCATAATAAAATATATATATATCTAATATATATATATATATATATATATATGATATATATATATATATCTATATATAATATATATCTATATCCAAAAATATATATATATCTAGGTAAAAAATAAAAATATAATCTACTATAAAAAATATATAAAATATATATAAATATAAAATAATAAAAACAATAAAAAATAAACAAATATAAAAGTATATAAAAAACAAAAATAAAAATAATAATAATATAAAATAAATACATAGATAAAAACTAATAAACCATAAAATAATACTAAATATAAAAAATAATAAATCAAAAATAATCAAAAATACAAGATAATACATTTAAAATCAAAATAATAAATAAAATAAATTATCAAAAAAATAAAAAATAAGATAAAAAATAAAAATATAATAAATATTAAATGAAAAAATCCATAAATAATATAACTCCATCGAAATATCAAAAAATAAAGAAATAAAAAATTAAAAATATACATTAAAATAAGAAAAATATTTAAAAATAAATAAAAAGTAATGAAACTATCATGAAAATATAAATAAAAATAAAAAATGACAATATTTATAAAGGAAAATCCAAAATAAAGATAATAATAAAATAAAATAAAAATAAAAATAATATGAAAATAATATAAAAGTAAATAAAACTAATAAAATAATAATAAATTGAAGTAAAATATATTTTTTTTTTTTAAATCCAAATAGAAATTATGAAATAATAATAAGTATATATCAATCAATAATAAACTTAAAAAATTCTAATATATACATCTAATGATAAAATCCAAACAAATACTAATAACTATAATGAATATAATAATAAAACTAAAATAGAATAAAATAATAAAATAATAATAATAAGCAGAATCCTTGAACACATATGGGGCAGAGGAAAGCACCATCATATTCCTCAAAAATACAAAATGGGCAACTGAAATGCAGTATTTACAAGCTCTGGGATAAGACTAGAGAGGGGGGTTAACATCAGGAGAGGGATCT
Organism: Macrobrachium nipponense; assembly: GCF_015104395.2. Taxonomy (NCBI): domain Eukaryota; kingdom Metazoa; phylum Arthropoda; class Malacostraca; order Decapoda; family Palaemonidae; genus Macrobrachium; species Macrobrachium nipponense. The sequence goes on from NC_061091.1 coordinate 18,501,745, forward strand.
TCCAGGGCGACTCATTGTCCCCACTACTTTTCGTAGTAGCCTTGATTCACATGACAAAAATATTGCGGAAGATGTACTCTAGCACGACTTCAGAGAGAGTTTCTACGACTTGTGCAAAGTGCATGGGCACACCGCTTCCTGGTCGAGATGCCCCAAGAAAACAGTTGCGGTTACTGCCATTGCAATGACAGGGACGGACAATCCTTCAGTTCTAGTAGGCTCTCCAGCGCAGGGCCTATATTTGCTGCACCACCGTCACTATCCTGCCCACCAGGTGAGAGCTTTCAATGACACTGGTGCGCAGATATCCATCATTCGCGAGGATGAGATTCCCTATGAAGCTCGGGTTGACAGGCACCAATTCGTCACAAAGGAAATCCTCAACCACGTAAGATGTTCTTGCCTACTGTCTGGTCGAGAGTCACCCGACCACAGCTCTAAGGTATGTACTATGGAGGTTATACCGTCCTCCTACGACAAGATTTTAAGCCTCCTCCTACCTTTTCGCGGTCCCTTATATACCTACAGACAAATACTACAGTCCTCCACGAACCAAGGTATCTACAGAGAGAGGTAGAGCTATCTCGACTCAATATCCCAGACGCCTCTTTGTGTACTTTGCTGAACATCTGTATGAGAAGTCTCCTCATGTTTGGTACGGGCGTGGTTCTTTATAGCCCCTTCCTGGGCGTGGCAGGAGAGTCTCTTACACAAGCGCATGCTGGTCATGCAAAAGGTGGGCATAAGTAAGATGGTTGCATCTGGAGTGCATATATATATATAGTATATATATATATATATATATATATTATAGTATATATATATATATTATATATATACATATATATATATATATATATATATATATATATATATATTAATTATATATATATATATATATATATATATATATATATATATATATATATATATATATATGTATATATTTATTTATGTATAACTGAATCACGACAAAGTTAGGAACGGGGAATAAATCCATAAATAAAGGTATATTGCAACGGGGGACAATAAACAACGGAGTATCCGCGAGATCTTTTTCGACGTTCAACGTCCTTTACTTAGCTAAGTAAAGGGGCGTTTGAACGTCGAAAGGTCTCGCGGATACTCCGTTGTTTATTTTTCCCTCGTGGCATATACCTTTATATATTTATATATATAATATATATATATATATATATATATATATAATATATATATATAATATATATATATATATATATATATATATATATATATATATATATATATGTATATATAATCTTGACGTATGTTCGCAACCGACGATGATGCTAAATAAACATAAAAGAAGCATAATTAACCAATGTGCTTATTCAAGTTAACTTGTATTGCATAGAAGAAAGAATCGTTCCATATTTGCAATATTTTGTTATAAAACAATAGTTATGAAGCGCAGTGAACGCTAGGCTAAGATCCTTTGACCGACAGCTAATAATGAACCTATAAGTATGACGTTTTTATTTATTTATTATTCTTTTTTTATAGAACTTGTTGTTAAGCTGGTTGGTTGTCTGGTTAAAAAAAAAAAAGATGAAATGTCACAAGGGAGAAGGCGAGTAGATCTCTTCCTTGTGAGTGGATTAATTAATAATAAAAAAATGAAATTCAGAACAAAGACAGCGTAAGAACTTTGGCATATGAGGTCATAAAGCATTACTGATACTGAATAATTAGTGATATTAATAGATGATCAGCAGTCATAAATATCAAGTGTCGATATAGTTAGTCAATGGTTTTCAATGTATGACGTAACCGTACAGCTTTTATTTTCTTCAAAAGAAAGGAAATGAAAGTAAGTTAGACTACAATTTTTATTTCAACACTCTTTTATTAATTATTATTTGCTCACATCCAACATCACCACGTAATACAAGATAATATAATTATCATGCTACATCTTGTTACATTCTGTCACTAATTCTACGACATTCGAAGGGACTCGCTGTGTTTCCTACATCTGTTACAAAAAGGATTAGCCTACCAAAGTCCTGCGCCAGGAATCTCGTTATACAGGACTGAATAAGGCACTTGGATAAGTCACTCAGATGCTGAAAACTGTGGCACAAAGTTTACTTTCTCTCTAATAAGCAAAGATTAGTAAGTAAATAAATATAAAGGTAGAAACAACCTAACCTACTTTTGACAAACAAATTTTCTTTGATACAGACTCCGCGTATTATTGTTTAATTAATAATGATAGACTCCTGTCCCAGGTTGTGCTATGACAAAATGTGCGTATGCTAACTAACATTAGGGTCATAAACATTAATCACATGTGTTTGAGGGCTTTACACATCTATCACTCTAGTAATCAATTTTATAATTCTGCCCTAAGAGACGTGTACTATATTTGACGGTAAACCTGGACGTAGGCCTATATCTTAGCAAGACGTGTTTTGATACTGAGGTTATAGAATAACCGATCCAGATATATATTTACCAAGATTTTCATTTGCCGAATCATCGATCATTTGACCTACAATCCTGATAAACCAAATAATATTCTTGGTTCTGCGATGGCTACAGAAAGATCATGAACGTTTGTACGTAGGATGGGATACTGAATACCAAAAGTTTCAGGTATTTAAAAAAAAACTACATAAGACGCCATGACCTTTCAACCTTATGGCTGAATAAAGGCTGATTATTTTGACAATCATCATATTGAACCGTATGTAATCTTTATTCCTTTAAGAGCTCATAAATATCAGAGGTATGTAAGTCATTAGCTCTTACTTTTCAACCTTTTATGGTGAAGAACAAAGAGTTTATCAATTTACAACTCTGAAACTTACGAATCTTAGTAACTGAAAGCTTTGATAGCATATATATATATATATATATATATATTATATATATATAATATATAAATATAGCTATATATACATATATATATATATATATATATATATATATATATATAAGATATATATATATTATATATATTTTTATCACCATTCGGGCAATTCTGTCCCCCATGGACTACTATTTTGTACTATTTTCAAAGCTACGAGGGACTTTAGGCCTATATTATCGTTGATCCCTCTCGCACACCTACCCAAAATATCACGGGGTTGACAAATTCATTTTTTTTTTTTTTTCTTTTTTTTTTCATTTCGAAATATGAAAAGCACGCTACGTGGTCACTTGAGTGAAATGTTCTTTACAAGCAAAACTGTAATTTTTTCTCATTAAAATATCCCAGATATATTACCATTTCACATCGAATTGATGGGGTCATCTTTGTACAAACTACGAAGTACTCTATGTACATCACTGACAGGACGCCACTTATTTGTGAAATTTAAAAAACAAATGATAAAAATGAGAGAGAGAGAGAGAGAAGAGAGAGAGACGAGAGAGAGAGGAGAAGAGAGAGAGAGAGAGAGATTGATGCCTCTTTGGAAAGCGTGAGAAAACTCCACATGATCCGAAAGGATGCAGACTTGGATACCACCGATTAATTGTTAATTTCAAGTGAAAGGTTCATGTCCCTTTCAAGCAAGGAACGATAATGAACTAGACGAAATCACTCAATTAGTTCTAGACCATCAAAAACACATATACAAGATTGTAAGATTTAACAGAGACTGGAGGGTAAGTTGAGAGACTACCTTTTGCTAGACACAGCTAGGCCTAATAAAAATAGTATATCTTTGGAGTCTTACGTAACAGTCTTAAAGTAATATACACTCCAAGACACGCCATCTTAAAAGAAATTGAATAGGATAAGAACTTATGTGAAAAAGAGCACAAATTCTGAAGAGTATCGGGAGCAGATAACAACACAATCATCTTGTTTTTCTTCTATCACAGAATTGACGAGACCTTACTGAGAAACATCACTAGAATTGAATTTTCTACGGACAAACGTGCAAGGTCCTGGTGCGTAGAAATGACGTAGTGACAATCATGTTATCGTCTTCCCTACATTTCTCTTTTAGAGAGAGAAAACGAAGGAGGGAAGAGAGAGAAAGAGGTAGACAGAGCAGCGGGCGACAATAAACGTAATTTTCGGCTACAGGAACTCTTAAGGAAATTAAGCTTCCCTTGAGCGTTATTCGTTTCGTTGGTAAAATGTGAAATAAAAATGAGAGAGAGAGAGAGAGAGAGAGAGAGAGAGAGAGAGAGAGAGAGAGAGAGAGAGAGAGAGAGAGAGAGAGAGAGAGAGAGAGAGAGAGAGAAGCAAATCTACGTTGCAGTGCGTTTATTTAGATACTATGCAAATATTCTCTATGTTCTTACATGGCACTATAGCTGAACATTACAATTACATCACTCTTTCAATATCTTCAACAAAGATTGAACATATATCTCACAATCCACATTTGAAGTTCATATTTATAACCTTTCGACGACCATATATCAATTTGCCTTTATAATCTTCCTTTGCCGAGTAGGAAAATATTTCAATGTGGATATAAACTGTATATATGTCAGGTTAAAAGGTCACTTTTCCTAGATACTTTCAATACCCAAAGTTTTTCGACGTTTAAGGAGTTAATTCAACAGTTATAAGCCTAAGGTTTAGTTTTCCTCAAATAGTTTCGTTTTAGTCGAAAGAGAAACTTACCTGGAATTGCCAAGGTGTTTAAAATATGTGTATATGTTTGTTGACATCACCATACAGAAACTTGTGAGGCTAATTATTAAAACAAGTAAATTAATATACTGCGAGGAATCTACACTTCACCGAAGTACGTATACGGTCGTTAGGAGTGCGTTTCATTTTAGTTATATGATGGCAAGTGGTGTTAATGACACTTGTATGTAGACTGAACAGCAGTGTGGACATTGGCAGAGGTAGAGTACAGGCGCTTACATCCTGTCCAGTAGAAATTCCCCGAATTCTACGTGACAGAATAAGGTCTTCCTCGCAGATTCTAAACGTTTGTTTAGGGTGAGGAGAGAAAATATGGCGTCCAATTTTCCGTTATCTATCCCTTTCTCTCCTCTTCGTTTACGAGCGTCGGTTGATTCCCTCTAAGTCTGAAATACACGAAGCTAATTAGGAATTATATTTGACATTAATATTATTATAAGTGCTATGTTTATTTAATGATTCGATTATTTGTTTGGCCAATGTATAGAACTGCCTCTGACGAGGACAATGCATTTGCTGTGCTTTCTCAATAACACGAACTTCTGACCTTTCCAGGGGTCGACGACCCCTAAAGGGGACAGCAGGGAAGGGCAGAGTCTAAGGGCTCCCAACTTGCCCCAACACAACCCACACTTACACACACACACACACATACACATACATATAGGCTACACTCAAGGACGCGCACTCACACACGTCAACACTTGAGACATAAGTAACCTCTTGTATGAGAAAACTCAGATAGACCTGTTTGTAAAGTGCTTGATTAACAATATTAAGAAATGCCCTCTTGTATGATACTTCTTGGAAATACCCTTTCGTAGAAGAACATTTAGACGTCACCTCTTGTAGGGAATATTCAGGCATATCTTATTGTATAGTTATATTCGAACATATCCTCTTGTGAAAAATATCAGACATCCAGTCCTGTATTATAATTCTAAATTACACCCTCTTGTAAAGAGTATTTGTCCATGTCATCTTTAATATTATTATTATAATAATAATCAGCCATCTCCTCTTGTAAAGAATACTCCAACATACCCTCTTCGTTAATGGTACACCAACATACTCTGTTAATAATATTTCAACATACCATCTTAGTAAATAACATATCAGTATACCACCTTCGTTAATAATACTCTCACATGCCACTCTTCGGTAATAATACTCTAACATACCCTCTTCTTTAATGATACTCCAACATACCCCTATTGTAAATAATCCTCAAGAATACGCGAAAATGGCTCGGTAATTCTAAAGAATAACTCAGCACGGACTGCAAGAAACGTAACCGCGAATACAACATCCACTAGGGATTGGGGCGTCCAATGTATTTCGCCGTGTTTAATACTGGCCCCTGGGAGTTAATTACAGTTGACCGCCCAAAAATAACTGTAAATTCTTAATAAGCAACCCGAATACTATAGGAAACTGTAATTTCCAAAGAAATACCCGACGCGGAGTTATTATTTAGATTTACCATAGCACACCCCTTTGCAAAGATTACTCAAACTTACCCTTCGGTAAATGAGCCAGCGAGATCGGAACTTCTATCCTGCAGTGAGCGCTTTCTTCTGGGCCTCTTCCACCCTCATCCTGGCCCTGCGCTGCCTCCGGGCCATGAGTTTGTCCTGCAGGTTTGCGTTGATCCTCTGGGTGTTGGTCTCTTGCTCCTTCATGAACTGATCCATCTCTTCCCGGTGCTGCTTTGCCAGGTTCTCCAGTTGCTCTGCAACGTTAATTCATGATTTGAGAGCAGTGATAAGTTTTGAGTGGTTTTAGCAGTTTTAGAGAGCACTTTCAGATGTTCAGGCTAATTTTGTTCAAACTAGTGCTTGGAAAACTTGTGAGATGGTCTAATTCACTGTGAAAATGTTGCAACAGTCTACGTCAAAACAAAATTATTAGATAATAGATGAAGACAACCTATAATAAATGTAAAATTGAACTTAACTTACAAATACTATCAAACTACGCTAAATTAAAACAAGAAAAAAATAGTGTTGAAGTCCTGGTCTATAGATAAATGCACGGGTTTCAGCTACTCCCACATATCCTCTTCGTTGATAATACTCCAACATACCTTCTCGTTAATAATATTCCCACATGCCCTCTTCGTCAATGATACTTCTACATACCCTCTTCATTAATAATACTCAACATACCCTTTCCCTTAATACTACTCCAACATACCAACTTCGTTAGCAATACTCCAACATTACTCTAATATCCCTTCCCCTTAATACTATTCCAACATATAACCCTCTTCGTTAATAATACTCCTTCATACCCTCTGTTCGTTAGCAATACTCCAACATACCAACTTCGTTAGCAATACTCCAACATACCCTCTATCCTAATAATACTCTATCATACCAACATACCCTCTTCCTTAATAATACTCTAACATACCAACATACCCTCTTCCTAATACTCTATCATACCAACATACCTCTCCTTAATAATACTCTAACTAACCAAACACCCTCTTCCTATAAATACTCCCTAACCAATACCAACATACCCCTCTTCCTTAAAATACAACCAATACTCTACCCAAAACTTAATAATACTCCAAACATACCCATCATACCCCTCCCCTTTCCTTAATAATACTCTAACATACCAACATAACCCTCTTCCTTAATATACCCTAACATACCAAACATAACCCTCTTCCTTCTAATACTCTAACATACAACATACCCTCTTCCTTAATAATACTCTAACATACCAACATACCCTCTTCCTTAATAATACTCTAACATACCAACATACCCTCTTCCTTAATAATACTCTAACATACCAACATACCCTCTTCCTTAATAATAACTCTAACATACCAAACATAACCCTCTTCCTTAATAATACTCTAACATACCAACATACCCCCCGCTTCCTTAATATACTCTAACATAACCAACTACCCTCTTCCTTAACTAATACTCTAACATACCAACTACCCTCTTCTTAATAAATACTCTAACATACCAACATACCCTACTTTTCTTCCATAATAATCCTAACATAAAAACCAACATAACCTTTTCCCTTTTAGTAATATTGAAACATACCATCATATCCTCTTCCTTAATAATATTGTAACATACCATCATACCCTCTTCCTCAATAATATTGTAACATACCATCATACCCTCTTCCTTAGTAGTATTGTAACATACCAACACTCCCTCTTAATAATACTCTAACATACAAACATACCCTCTTCCTTAATAACACTCTAACATACCAACATACCCTCTTCCTTAATAATACTGTAACCAGCTCAGATCTTTTCTTTGCAACTTACTTTGGTAGTGGTCGTACATGTTGCCGAATATTACAGTGTTGGAGGGCACAGGGGCCAATTCTTCCTGACTCAGCGGGGGTGGAGTGCCTGCTCTATCGGTCTCAATCTAGAAGAAGAATAAGAAGTCAGCCAGCCTTCTAGTTTCTTGGGAAGTATTCTAGGGATGGGGATGCTAGCCCCACGCCATTTTCGTAAACCAACATGACGCTGGTACCGATTTACAGCTGGGTGGACTGGTGGGCTGTCGGCAGGAACCGATCCATCGGTTGCAACCACAGATATAGAGTGGATATCTATGGTTGCAACATCCCTATGTCGACAATACTCTCTCTCTCTGTCTGTCTGTGTGTGTGTCTCTCTCTACACACGCGCGCGCGCACGCACACCACACACACATATATATATACATATATATATATATATATATATATATATATATATATATATATATATATATATATATATATATATATACAAAGAGAGAGAGAGAAAACCTTTGCTTCGCATGTCATGGCGGCAAATGAAAAAGAAAATGTGAGAGCTATTATAATATCTTTTGCGTGTTATCACCATCTTCAGTCAACATGACACAAGTTCACGTGGTACACATTGCTATGCGTCCTACAAGGAGATAAATAATTAAATCGAAATACATTTACAAATAGGATATCTTGAGTAGAGTAACACAAAGTCAAGGCAATGGTGAGCAGAACTTCAAATTACTGCAGCAGTCTCTCACAAACTTCTGAGCATCTGAAGAGTAACGCTCCCTTTGAGACCTGATACCCGTAAAATTTTTATGTCTAGTATCGGCAAATGTTATCCTTATGCCCGCAAGCATATTCCCGAACTGTAACCAAGTACAAAACCTTCCCTGGAAAAGCGGGACGCCATATCTCAAAAACTAACCATAGAATCTTCTTGAACACAATCTCATTAAGTTTCCCACACCCAAAGGACGGACGAGATGTTTTCAAACTGATCAATACTATAGTAGATTCACATCAACTGTGCATCTGATGTCTAGGCCAGTCCCTTACGACGCTCCTGATTGGCTGTCGATAACCAAGTCACAGGGCTGGAAACTCAGCCTCTCTCGAGAGTTCATATAGGCAGGATGTATGTTCCACCTCTCCTGAGGGGTACTTTTGAAAGACGTGTCCCTCTGCCTATGTGAACTCTCTCGAGAGAGACTGAGAGTTTCCAGCCCTGTGACTGGGTTATCAACAGTAAATCAGGAGCGTCGTAAGGGACTGGCCTAGACGTCAGATGCACGGTTGATGTGAATCTACTATAGTAGTGTACATTTCGGTTATTTGCTGCCCGGAAATAATTCGCTCCTTTGGGAAAGGTTTCCTCAAGAGCTTGTACAGGAAGGGCAAATAAAAGTAGACAGCAATAACCAATGATTGTCCTTCTTATTCAGTAGATGAGCCCTATTCATAAGGAAGAAGCCCACCAAAGGGGCCACTGACTTGATATTCAAGCTTCCAAAGAATATGGCATTCATTAGGAAGAGGAAACAGTGGCAAAAAGGGAACTACTGAAAGAAGAGATCTCGCCTATTATAAAAAAAGAAGAAATAAATCAATAAATAGATAACAATGTATCAAATGCAAGAAGAATAGTATCAGGGTAGTAATGCATTGCATCTTCGCTTGAACTTTTGAAACATTTCCAAAGTAATGTAGGAAAATCTGTAGAGAAAAGCCAAAGGAATACAGAAAGAAAGAGATTTGCTGTAAGGCTGACATGTGGTTTATATAACTAACAATTATCTAAAGATATAAGGAAGCTTCGCCAAGTGACCAGTAATATCAAGGAAATTCTCCTCTCTCTCTCTCTCTCTCTCTCTCTCTCTCCGTCTCATCTCTCTCTCTCTCTCCTCTCTCTCTCTCTCTCTCATCTCTCTCTCTCTCTCTCCTTCACATTAAAAACAGCTGTTTAATTTTTTTTATAATTTAGCTTTTATGACAACTTATATGGGTAATCTCTCACTCTCCTTTCATCTGTAAGACGACGTGCTGTGTAGTTTCGGAGAGAGAGAGAGAGAGAGAGAGAGAGAGACTCGGTGCCTATTCTTCCCCTCAAGCAATTACTTGAGGTCAGGCAGACGGTTTATTGATGGAAGAAAGAGATACGATTCTTTTTAGTTACACCTTAGATCTCAATCAGTGGTGTTTCTCAGCTGCGTCTTCGGGAAGATCAACATGAGTCTCTCTCTCTCTCTCTCTCTCTCTCTCTCTCTCTCTCTCTCTCTCTCTCTCTCTGTAGGTTTTGTCGAACGATTATTGAGACTCAGGTGAAGTGAGTACTATCTGTATTTTTGTAAAATAAGGCTCATTTAATTATATACATATATATGTATGTATGTGTGTGTATATTTACACACGCATACACATACACATACACACACACACACACACACCACACACACACATATATATATATATATAGTATATATAATATATATATATATATATATATATATAATATAAATTAAAATAAATCGATTACGAAAAGGAAAGTCTGTATTCGTGTACCACCAAGCACGTGAAGTGTTAATTTGTAATGTTACTCTGATCTTGCAAGTTGACTGTAATCCAAATATCATTGATGCCAGTGTAATCCTCGCTGCAAGCAACATGACCTTCTCCCTTAGTTTCTTTATTGGCATCGTCGCTTTTTCTAATACGTAACTATTGGTACTTGAGGGTATTTATGCTTTATATTCTTCTCCATTTTATCTCCTTTCCAAAAATGTGTATGTCAACAGAATGTCTTTTTTGTCGCCAACGGCATGCCAGACAGACTCTCTTGCATCTGAATATTCATTCTGAACCATGAAAGAGAGCGAAGCTGATTCGCCTGCATCTATTTCATCCATAAAATGATTTATTTGATTTGAAGGTACAGGGAGTTAAACTAGTTGATATATCAGACTAGTTCGTTTCCGAAATATCAAATGATATCTGTTATATTTCAGCGGCAAAGCAAATGTCTTTAAAAAAAATAGAATGCTTTCAGCTTTATTCTAAAGCTTCATAATTATTGGAATCAGTTATAAATAAAAAATAATATTAAATTTATTAACCTAGCATACGGTGTTAGAGATCAATACCAGTATAGGTGCAATTTTGTAAATACTGAATATATAAATCGAAAATATGCATGAAATGGACTTTGTTTCTGCCCAGAAGTGGCACAGAAAAGTAAAACTTACTCTCAAGGACATTAGGCAGCGCTAAGAGGGAGTCTTTTGCCCTGATGTGGCGTAGAAAAGTTTCAATCACTCTTGGGGATATTAGGCAGTGCCATACGGCAGTCTGGTGCCCAGATATGGCACAGAAAAGTAATCATCAATCTGGGGCACATCAGGCAATGCCACACGTGAATCTGGTGGGCAGATGTGCCACAGAAAAGTAAATATTACTCTTGAGAACATTATGCAGTGCCATACGTCAGTTTGGTGGCTAGATATGGCACTGAAAAGTAAAAATCACGCTTGCGCACACATTAGGCAGTGCCAAACGGCAGTCTGGTGCCCAAATATGGCACAGAAAAGCTGAAATCACTCTGGGGACATTGAGCAGTGTTAGATGACACCCTGGATCCCAGAAGTGACACGCAAAAGTTAAAAAAAAATTCTTAAGGACATTAGGCAGTGCGACAAGAGTCTGGTGCCCGGATATGGTACAGAAAAGTTAAAATCACTCTTGGGACCAACGCTTTATACGGCTGTGCGTGGCACAAATCTTTATGACAGAAGTTCACTCTGAATAACAAAGCACGGCACATAACGAAGACTCAGAATACACAACATGTAGATGAAAATTAATGTTTTCTGTTATCTTACCTCAGAACCTTCAATCTTGACGACGTCACCCTCCGTGAGACCAGCTTTCGAGTAGGCCTCTAGGTCTAGGTCCTGGGTCCTCAGAGTGGCGTCTAACTCGATGTCGGTGCCCCAGAGTTCTTTGGCCTGGGGGTGGAAGGAAAAATAATCAAGAGGGCGAAATTACTGCGTTCGCTTACTTACATACTACATGCACTCAAGAATTTAAAACAGAGCAACAGGTCACTTCAACCACAAAGTATATTAAAGACGAGAAACTCCACAGTTGTCCTTTTGATGTTCCCGAAACCTTTCTATCAACGATACTTTCTCAGAGAGACTCATCAAAAGTGTAAGTTTTTCAGAAACCTCCAATAGACATCTAGATTCTTCCTCAGAAAAAGTTTTACCCAAAAGGCTCAATTTTTGAGACACACCAACAAACGACTGGTTGAAATTTACCACTGGCGCTCTCACCTGGGAACTCTGACAATATGAAAACAACAGAAGTCTCCTTCTTCTTCTTCCCTTTGATCAGAGGCGCGACCTCGTTAACTCTAGATTGTGTGCTAGATACGGTTTCCAAGTGACGCTTTTTAACGCGCAAAGTGGAAGTATTGATGTTCGTGAGCGATGCGTAAGTATTAAATACGCACGCACATCGATTATGATGTTATATTAAATTATTAAAGTTAGTTAAATTTATAATTAAATTTAAAGTTGCTCTTAATTTATGCTGTTCTTGAATAGATACGCGATCAGTTTTCTTATATAATTTACGAAAATCTGAATTAATTTTCTGCACATGACCTGAAATATAAGGATTTCACTGGAACCAACGGCGCGCATCTTAATAAATTACATATTCTAGCGCCACACTTTCATTTCCTTCCTTCAAGTTACTTAGTCTGGAAAAGTAAAAACTCAAAATAAAAAACGGAAAAAAAGCTGACGGCTCTGATTAACATCGAATCAATATTCCCTTGGAAACTGGAGTCACAAAGTCCCATGCCTCCGTCGAAGGGTTGACGAGTGCTTTCACAGACCTCAGTAGATGAGCTAAGTGTCAGTCATGAGAGAATCACTTACCCGTGTTATTAGGTTATTAGTGTATGTATATGTATGTATGTATGTATGTAGTATATAATATATGAGTCATATCACATTACCGTGATTCATATACATACATCGAGCTACAAATGTCCTTTAATATCTAATTCCCTCTACCTCAGAATCAATATATTTTCATATATGTTACCCGAAGGGCAATTTCTTATTGTCTCAAAAATTTCTATTCGGTTAACATATATGAAAATAGATTTATACCGAGGTGGAGCGAATTAAGTATTAAAGGACATTTGTAGCTCGATGTATATATAATATATGTATGTGTTTGTGTGTGTGTGTGCGAACAGCACTTTTCCTAAAAAAATCAGCGTCTCTAAACAAATAAAAGGGCGGGGGGAAGTCACTACCATACTTACACTCAAACTGCACAGAAATCTCACCAGCAGGCCATCGAACCCTTCCAACCTAAACGCCAGCTATAATATTCAATCCCCCTTTCTTTTAAAATACTCCACATAAATTATTATACGAACGCCCCCACAAAGAGCGCAGCTTATAGGTGATGAGGTCTCAGTCTTACTTTAGAATAGAATATACAATTTAGACCGAGGGCCGAGCTCTGCGACCAACGAGGTCATTCAGCGCTGAAAGGAAAACTGAGAGTAAGGAGTCTGAAAGGTGTAACAGGAGGAAAACCTCGCAGCTGCACTATGAAACAATTATTGAGGGTGGAAGGTACGGTGGAAGAACGAACATAAACGGAGGTACAATAAAATCAAATTAAAGTGGTTGCAGCTAGGGGTCGAAGGGATGCTTTAAAGAGCCCTATTAATGCCTGCAGATAATTAGGAGATGGCTGAGAAAGGAAGATGGATGAGAGGGAATATGAAAAGAGGCACGGTCAAAGGATCGACTGCCTGACCTTGGTCTTGATGAGACGGACTCTCTCCCGCCGGAGGGCCAGATTCTTCTGCTGCACCCTCTCGTTGATGTCGTTCAGGTCCTTCATGATGGTGTTGTTGATGACCTGCGGGCGCACAAGGAAGGAAATTGAGGAAAGGTTATTTTTTCTAGATCTTGTGACCTTGAACTTATTCTATGGGATTGTAGCAAGTGTTAGGTTGTTTGGTTTGGAAGGTTATGTACGTGTGTATGTGTATATGTATATATATCTACATATATAGACATATGTGTACACACACATATATATGTATATATATATATGTGTGTGTGTGTGTGTGTGTGTGTAATGCTATTTATTTGCATCAACTTCAAATAGAAAATGTGATATTTTGAAAGGCTATCCATTTCAAAAGTGTATTTTGAACTTTCAGTGGAATTTCCCGATTTTATTATTCTAGTGACTCACATATGCTAAATACCTTTACACTCGGCAGAGGTAATTGGTTTTTTATTTTTGTAATTAACGTAGAATTAAATTTAACCCTGTCGTCATATATATGTAGATGAGAACTGTACAGGTATATTCAGCTGCACAATAAATGGAATTTACAGTTGACCTGTATATCCCTGCATATTAAAGAACAATTCTTAAGGATTCTTTTCAAATAACAAAATTGAGCCAATGAACACTAACGTAAAATCGGTAGAGTTAATTTAAAGTTCATTATAGAATTAAATAGCTACCAGAATATAGGCAGCGCATTTTAATCAGGTAACCCTTTTACAACATGAATGGAGTCATTCAGACAATTCTCAACGTGAAGTAGTAAGCCTTGAAAAGAAACTGCTTAACAATGACCTTTAATCAATGCGTTATTTCGGGAGAAGGCGTGCACACTCTTCATTGTAAACCCCCACCATCCCCTCCCCCTTCCACTTCACTTCTAAGATGACGAACTGAATTGAAACACTCACAAAGGAAGAGTTTTCACTCCCTAACCCCCCTGCGCGAGTTTCGTTTTCTCTTGAATACTCACGGTATCGAACCACTGCAGAAGAGCATTGGCGCGCTTGTGAGTCGTCGTGTAGCATGTCTGTGCGTGCTGGTGTCTTTCATTGCTCTGCATGTCGGTGAAGACGTACTCAGTAGCCTGCTTTTGGAAGTGGTGGGGAGGAGGGAGAGGGAGGAAAATAGGTTAGAAGGTCTTGTGAGTGAGTGGTTCTCTCGGGCGCCGCCAGGCGGCTTGCTGGTTAAGTAGTACAGGGATAGAAAGATCAGTCTTGTTCCCAGTGATTCAGAGGAGAGAGAGAGAGAGGCGGAGTTGGAATTCACATCAGGCAGATGAGAATTGGAAAGTTGAAATCAGCCACATGGGAATTGGACATTTAAATCAGCTAGTGGGGAACTGGATAATTAAATTACCTGAGGGAACTGGGACATTTATATCATCCAGAAGGGAATGAATTGGAATTCAAATCAGCCAGATAAGAATTGGAAGGTTGAAGTCAACCAGAAAGGAACTAGAAATTTAAATCAAACTGAGGGAAACTGGATATTTAAATCACTAGGGAAACTGAACATTTAAATGAGCCAGAAGGGATTTGGAAATTTAAATCAGACAGAGAGGAATGGGAAATTTAAATCAGCCAGAGGTGAATTGGAAATTTAAATCAGGCAGATAAAAATTGGAAAGTTGAAAGCAGCCAGTGGGGAATTGGATATTTAAATTGGCTAGAGGAACTGGAAATTTATGTCAGCCTGAGGGGAATTGGAAATCTAAATCAGCCTGAGAACTAGACCTATATATTAGGCAGAAGGGAATTGGAATTTAAATCACCCAGAGAGGGATGTGAAATATAAATCAGCCGGAGATGAATGATTACAAATTTAAATCAAACTGAGGAGTACTAGACACTTCAATCAGCTAGGGATACTGAGGATTATATCAACCAGAAGGGACGTTGGGTATTTAGATCAGCCAGAGGGGAACTGGACATTTAAATCAGCCAACAGGGAGGACTCCTCATAAAATTTCTCTGAGTAAATTTCCTCTTTTAATACATGATTAAATTTCCCCCTGATATTTTGAAGGAAATTTCTCTGTGTAATATCTTGAGCAAATATCCCTCTCCTCTTCCTTGAATAAAAATTTTCCCCAACGAGATTTTGTACAAATATTTCCTTCTTTTATTCTGAGAAGGGTTTCCTACTTCAGCTATTCTGAGCAAAGGTTTATAACTTGGAGTAATTAAAAAAAAAATGCAGACACTTGTAAACTAGAAGCAGGGTGGGGCGCTATCTACATTTATTAGAGAAGCAGGAGCGTTGGCTTCTATGTACAGTTGGTTTAAAGCTTTGGTTCTTGACAGCTCTTAATGCAGGTGTTTAATAAAATGAATTATTTCTCTTAGTAGCTGTACGATACATTAGTTAAAACGTGATTTACCATTCCATACACATTAATTATGATAGTCAGAAATTAGAATCTTGTCCTAAATGTCTGTGTGCGTTAATTTCAAATTGTGTGCAAAACCACGAGAAAAATTCCTGTTATAGAAGAAGCGAAAAAAATGTTCTGTTTAATTTGTATCTTTCATACGATGTGAATAAAAATAAGATCTTCCCTACGGAAAATATATAATCTCGCTTTGCTTTTTTTAAAGTTTCAATCGGATTCCTGTGTTCATAAAGTAAGTATGACGTAATACTATGCAGTTATAGGAATACTTGGGTGATAATTATTTCATAAATTAAAGTATCTTCATAATAAGCTCTGAATATCAATTCGTAAGCACTGGAAATGCATTTCTTCATAAACTATTTGAGAACAGCTTTTCCGAATCAAGTCCTTGATTTCTTACGCCACTATAAAAAAAATACTAAACTGAAAGGTGGTTTGATTCACCTTATAAGATATATCATATATATATATATATATATATATATATATAATATATCCATATATATATATATATATATATATATATATATTATATATATATATATATATATGTAGATATTTTTATATATATGGATATACATATATAATATAATTATATATATATATATATATATATATATATATATATATATATATATAGATCTATATATATATATCTATATCTATATATATATATATAAATATAATATATTATTAGATATATATATATAATACGTTATTAAAATCTTAAATAATTTATCGCAACTGACAGTTAGTATATGAAGATTCATGATATAAAAAAAAAGGAGGTTTTATTTTTTATTTTTTTTAACAAGGAACAGTTTGTAGTATAATATGTCTCGAAATATCGCTATGGCACTTTTTGCGGTCAATAATACTGTGGTGTTTTTGTAAGATCGGAATATTTTTTAGTTTTAATTTTTCTGTATCTGCCCACACACGTATGACTCGAGGTGCAAATTATAAAACATTTCTAAAACCTTTTGTAAACTAGCTTGGCAGTGTACAACTGTGCAATAAATTCTGGTTTATGAATAACAATAATCTCTTTTTATTTAAGGGTTTAAGGTGTTTACAGCATACAGATTTAATTAAGAGCATTAACAGGAATTAGGAAAGTCAATACAGTTTATTTAAAAATAAATCATCACTGATTAATTAATGATATAAACAGTGAAAGGTTTAGTTAGTAGTTTAATTAAATCAAAGTGTGCCAAATCTCATCATTCTGTGACTTATTCTCTCCTGCTTCAATTAACTGAAGCTACTATGGAACAGGAAGTTATAATAACAATAATAATAATTAATATTTATGGATTAGCTTAATCCACAAGGAACAGCAAATTTGATCTAATTAAGGGGTTAGCTGTGACACCCCGACAGAGAAGGTACAGAGATAAAGACACAAGATGATGAAAATGTCATTTATTTATCAATAAAATTTTATCAAACCCAAAGCTATGCAAAAAATGTTATTCCAAAAGTTGGGGCTACTACATATTCTTTGTCTAGAATAAATATTTCTTATTAATTATATATAAATATGATTAATATCATCGATATACACTTGGTTATTTTGTGGGCTGCTCAACTTACCCCTGACGATCTTCGTCTTGGTTCCCTTGTCGTGAGAAGGGAAATAGTTTATTTTCCATACAAAAACAAACTGTAAAAAACAAAAATCACTCCAAAACGCTTCAAAAAATCATTCTACACACTACAAAAAACCGTCAGAGCACTACAAAATAATCCCAAAGATGTCCTATATACAGTTTTTTTTTTTTTTTTTTCATGCAAAAAGCCGTTCGGGATTCAAATGCATTCCGTCATTCAGCTGGGATTTTTTTTTTATCTATGCAAAAACGTGCAGATGTTTGATGGTGAAGCGTTTACTCTTTACATTTATAAACATGGCCTCTACAGTTTTATTTTAAACTTTATACCAATCAACAGATTATGACATTATTACTTCGTGCAGGAGGTATTTTACATTACACATTGAAGAGAGTCAAGTTTACAGAGCAACATTTAAAAAGAAAACGGGGAAAGAAAATGGTGATATTTATTAGAGGGGAAACTACAAGAAATCGACAATATTCTTCGTCTTCACCATCAATCGAAGTTGCTAGCTTGCTATTAAACTCAGCTCATCATCAGTAGTGCGTCTAGCTGGATTTAATCGGGGGAAAAATTAACTTTTTACCTTAGCGGGAGCCGGTGGGAAGGTACAGCCACCCGACGATGAGTAGCAAAAAATGAAGAGATAAAAAAAGGAAATAAAAGTAAGAAGCCCATGAGTCATGGATGAAATCGTCTGGAATATGACGTAAGCGATTATACTTGTCAAGTATTCCATTTTAAAAGTTAAATGCTGGAAAATGGTATTTAATTATTTGTTTAAATGTTTTGGTATTACAGGTACGGCTATGGATTTGTGGTGTAGAGGTCAGATGAATATTACTTGATGAAGACTCGGATATTTATAACGCAGCCCCTTCCTGATAAAGAGCAGGGGCTCGTGTGGTGGATGACACACCCACTTCACTTCTTGCATATTAATCATTCGTCATTTTTTTTTTTCAAACAATGAATTGGGGCATTTGCTTCAATACTACACAGTCTAATCTTTGCCACTTGCTAAGCATATAGCCTAGAGCAACTAGCGGGGGACAGGAATAGTATTAATAAGTGAAATGTGAAATGGAGAGGTAGAAATGTCAAGAAAACAGTCATATGTTACGAAAGGAACAAAAAGGAAAGTTTAACTACACTTGTGCGACGTCAGTTGAGCAAATCAGGTAAACAGAAGAACACCTAACAGAACGATTATGAGGTTAGACACTGAAGCACAGAGAAACGAAGTAGTATAGGGGATGGAATTCAGATGTGAATTTCACGAAAAAAAAAACTGTCATGCTTTGAGCCAAAAATAAAAAGAGAGGCTCATTTCTCTCACGCTCTGTCATTATGCAGGCAAACCTGTCTTTATTTATTTTTTTTTTTTTTTTTTACTTGCCCTTATCATGATGCAAAATCAACATTGACATGTAAGCAAGGGAGTTGTCCAACCCCCCTTTGAAATAGTTTCCAATATTTCGTGAGTTGGAAAATAAAAATTAAAAAAAGTCCACATATCAAATGAGTGCAATTCGTAATGAAGTCTTTTATTCTGGACAGAAGCAAAACACAGAACAACCCACAGTGTGTTTTTCTTGTTCCTCTCTCTGTTTCCACCCACCCTCTTAATATCAAACGGTGATTCGTAGGTGTTCTTGCATGGTCCGTTCTCCAAGGCCCGAGTCTGCATTGATGAAGGGTTTGGTAAGGTTACAACAGAAGGTTAAAAAAAAAGGCTTAAAAACAAAATAGGAAGCGTGTGGTCCTAAGAGCGAGTTCTGTTTCCTAAAGTTTTTTTGCACAGAAATTGGACATATTTCAGTATGAAAGTCAGAAGGAAAAAGATTGAAATTTGTATTTCTGCCAAGTTTCATGTGTGTGAGTTTCACCCGAAATAGGACACTGAGGGACAGACAGAATTTTGTGTGTCCAGTTTCAGATGCGAATTTTGCCTGTTAACGTTTGACACTGAAACTGGAAAAATGACAGCGTCAAAGTTACCAGGGAAGGCCTGGAATCTTTAATTTTGTCGCGTTTCTGAAATAAGTTTGGAGTGTTCATATTTTACCTGAAATGGGACACAGTTTGAAATTTTTTATGTAAAAAGCAAGAAATTTGTAAATGTATGCATTTCCAGGAGAAAGCTTTGCTTGTTCATTTTTGCCGGAATAGGAACAAAAGGCAGTATGAAAATTATAAGAAAAATACTGAAAATCGTATGTTATCTAGCTTTAGGTATGAACTTTGCTTGCAAATGTATTACACTGAAACTGGACACACATTATAAACGTTCTCGGGAAAGGTAAGTTCGTAATTACATCTAGTTCCAGGAACGAGACCTCGTCAATGTTTCCACAGAGAGGGGCCACATGTTAGTAAGAACGTTCTGTTGTAGAAAGATTACTACTTTGTTGTATATGATAGGTAACAGAGAAGTTAAGGTATCGTGAAGGAACAGGAAACTCGAGAGATAGAAAGTATTTGCAGGAACAGACGGTCTGATATAAAACATGAGAAACGATTGCTAGAACAGAGTCACAATTACAGTCGATGTTTCACAGGTCTGTGGTGAAATGTTGCATAAAGGTATTCGTTTTAATTCACACCATTACAATTATCATTTCTAACACGCCAGAACGCTAGAAAGAAAGAAACTTACTGATAAAGCTTCTACCAGACAGAACAGTCTCAAGGGCAAGAGGAGACCACAGATAAGGGAAGAGAGGGAAAATAAAGGGAAAAAAGACAAACGAACTGGATTAAATGCAAAATTAATCAGGGAAGGTAGAAATATTGACGTAAACAGCTTCCATTAAATGTAATAGCTATTAAGTGAAAGAAGTAACCGTTAATAAGAGAATAAAGGTAAAATAAAGGAAAAACACATAAACGAACTTAATCAAATACAAAATCAATTAGAAAAGACAGAAATGTTAGTGTGGATGGTTTCCATATATAGGTACTCTTTTCCTTATGATTTTTTTTTTCATGAACTAGTACCCTTACTTTAAGATCCTCGTCCAGTCATCAACGCCTTATTACGCTGAATGATAACTCGATTTCTTGTTTTATTCAAAAGAAATGTCTAAATATAACTTCTTACTTATACAGACATATTAGAAGGATTCTAGTACCAAGGACGAGAGGCCTTCTATGAACATTTTGACGGCCCAATATATCAATCTCTGTGTTGATCATATCATAAATATCTAAATGCTTAATCTAGAATCAAACTAAGAATATAGAGAAACAATGCAATGTTTGTGGTTGTACGAGGTAAGACTATTTATGAGATAAATGTAGGTTTAGATACCATAAGGACTATTTAAGTTGGTAATGCGTGTGTACATATTTTCTTGCATACGCGAAGTAAATTACTTTCTTTGTGTGTATATATATACATACATATATATATATATATATATATATATATATATATATATATATATATATACATACATATACATATATATATATATATATATATATATATATATATATATATATATATATATATATATATGCAACTACCCGTAGTTACATATATGTAGTATAATTGAAAAAATGCTTTTCTCTTGAATTGTTCTTTCCAGGAAATTATGTCTTTACAAAGTATTCAGCTGACTGTTTTAGCCTAGACCGGCAGACAAAGAACTAGCCATGCAAACATTCTGCAAAGGCTAGGACAAAAAAAATGGTAATGTATAAAAAACCATTCTTTCACCAGTCTCTCAGCTTCTCTTCACAAGCAACAGCTGATGCAGTACACTGCAAAATTATTTTTTGTACTTGGGCATTGGCGGGTGATGGTAAATAGCTATTGAGCGCCATTGCCAAGCATGCTTGGGATTCCGATCATGCCATCGACTTCAAGGGAGGAAAGTATTATAAAGAGTGCGGATAGGACCACTAGGAGAATTTGTGGAAGGAGCTCTCATCACTTTGAATGACACCTTTGAGGGGAATACTGGAATACAGAACAATTTACTTTTGAGTGAAGAAATTTGCAAAAGGGCCAGAATAAAGAACTTCAGAAATGTGCACAGCCTCCTTCAATCTGATAATGTAAATAACCATCTTCACCAGTCTCTCAGCTTGTCTTCACAAGCAACAGCTGATGCAGTACACTGCAAATATTTTTTGTACTTGGGCATTGGCGGGTGATGGTAAATAGCTATCGAGGGATTGAAATATATATATATATATATATATATATATATATATATATATATATATGTGTGTGTGTGTGTGTGTGTGTGTGTGTGTGTGTGTGTGTGTGTGTTTCTGACAGCTGCAAACACTCGCTATACGGAAACGTCGAACCTGCCATAGCAACTGGGAGAGAGGAGATTTTCAAAACAAATATGTAACAACGTTTTAGTTTTGTCACCGCTGTAATACACTTGACGCACGTAATGGCATTAATTCAAACTGAATTTTTCAGTTTTAACACGATTTGAAACTCCCCGGACTGGCCCCCTTTGCATCTGGGGAGAGGGTTGGGCGGGGGGCGGGAGCGGGGCAGCATTAATATACTATAAATCAATCACGTTAATTCCGACAGATGTGCAAACGTTGAATTGCAAATGCGTCCCTCTTGGGCAAACCAGCGTGAGCACTTATTCCCTGGATTTTTTCCAAGGTTATATTAACCTTGACCACAATAGGAGGCTTATGTTCTTGCTTTAGTCATATTATATGCTCTATCCTCTCTTATTGGGGATCTCTTGAAGTCTGAGGGTTTAGTAGATTCAATGCAAAACCATGAATATCTGTCCTCCAGGTTCGGTTATACGTTCAAGAAAATTCTTTCAAATTTATTCTGGGAAAATATGGGTGCGTTTGCATGCATGTCATTGTGTATGTATGTATACGCACAAATGCACACACTCACAGACGTGTGTATATATATATATATATATATATATATATATATATTATATATATAGATTAACTTTATTTGTCCTGTACCAGTAAAAGAACGGACAGGTAAAACAGTCAGAAACATTTCCATATAACCGTATTAAATCTCTCTCTTTATAATATATATATATATACTATATATTGTATATATATATATATATATATATAATATATATATATATAACTTTATTTGTCCTGTACCGAATAAAAAAGAACGGTAAAACAGGTAAAACAGTCAAAAGAAACATTTCCATATAACCGTATTAAATCTCTCTCTTTATAATATATATATATATATATATATATATATATATATATATATATATATATATATATATATATATATATATATAACTTTATTTGACCTGTACCAGTAACGAACGGACAGGTAAAACAGTCAAAGAAACATTTCCATATAACCGTATTAAATCTCTCTCTTTATAATATATATATATATATATATATATATATATATATATATATATATATATATATATATATATATATATATAACTTTTTTTTTTTTTTTTTTATTTGACCTGTACCAGTAAACGAACGGACAGGTAAAACAGTCAAAGAAACATTTCCATATAGCCATATTAAATCTCTCTCTCTCTATATATATATATATATATATATATATATATATATATATATATATATATATATATTATATATATATATATATATATATATATATATATATGATATATATATATGTATATATATAGCTAATGAAGGCAGGCAGGAACAATTGAATTTGACATTTTGACAGTTATATTCCAACGTTTCGCAATACGTTATTACATCCTCAGGGATTCTACTATAGACCTAAATAAACGTTTTTAAAAACTTAAAATAAAAATAAATAAAAATTATATTTATATATAATTCAACTTGACAGGAAATTACACTTCAAACAAATAACAGGTTGCGTTAAAATGCAATAAGCTACATTAAAAAAAACTTACAATAAAACTGCACAATAATTGATAATCAAGCAAGGTTTATTCACAAGCTTTTATTATTTTTTAATAAAACCTTGTGTATGAACCTTGCTTAATTGTAAATAAATTTGCAAT
>NC_061091.1:18530589-18540589 GCF_015104395.2 Macrobrachium nipponense
GACGTTATTAATATTATCATCAAAAGCCGTTTTTGAATGAGATTACACTTCAATTATTATTATTATTATTATTATTATTATTATTATTATCCTTTAGTAGTAGGGTTCCACTTAAAACAAGTTTCCTCTATTATCATCATAAATTGGTCCATTATTATTATTATTATTAATTATTGATTATTATTATTAGTTATTTTATTATTGATTATTATTATTATCATTTACACGCCTAAATGCTAGAAGATTCTATCCCTAACAATTTAACGTAAGAAAACCACCACACAAAATAATGGAATTTCACGGCATTTAGAATAATTCCTGAAAAACAATGATAACAAATAAAACTAAATAAACAAATCCATCATTAAAAACAATTATTCATTAATCTGAAAATACGCTCTCCAATGGACGTATTTCGGGTCTAGGGGTGTGAGGGGAGGTCATCAAAGGTCAAAGGTCACAGGAAGAAGGCACTTACTTTGTTGAGGGTCTCGACCTCGCTGGGAGCGCAGTAGGGGAAGGTCACGTTGTCGAGGTACCTCTGAGCGCCCGAGATATTTTGACCAGCTGCTACCAAATTGTTCCTCGTCTCGGCGGCCACGCTGTACCGGATTTCGAGGTCACTGCGGAGGGAGAGGAATGAAATTATAACATATATATATATATATATATATATATATATATATATATATATATATATATATATATATATATGTCATATCACATTACCGTGATTCATATACATACATCGGGCTACAAACGTCCTTTAATATCTAATTCGCTCTACCTCGGAATTACTATATTTTCATATATGGTAACCGAAGGGGGATTTTTTTTTAGTCGATGAGAAATTCGTCGGCTCACGGGCGCGAACCATCGAACCAACAAATTCAGGACGCACAGGGAAGCCTTAGACCATACCGCCGACGAATTTCTTATCGACTAAAAAATTCCCCTTCGGTTAATATATATATATATTATTAATTCCGGGGTAGAGCGAATTAGATATCAAAGGGCATTTGATATATATATATATATATATATATATATATATATATAATATATATATATATATATCATTATATATATATATATATAGATATAGTATAGATTTATATATATATATATATATATATATATATATATATATATATATATATATATATATATAGGATATATATATACATATATATATATATATATGTGTGTGTGTGTGTGTATTTTTTCTTCTTTTTTCGGTTTAAAGGATATTTAGACGGGCGAATCTGGAATTTGGTGCCTTTTTCTAGCCCAGGGCGGGATGAGACGGGATGATAATGAGAATGAAATGGATATACGAAGAATGAAAAGGAAGGAAATTCTTGAGGTTACAGTGAAAGGAGAAGATTCATTGTGAAATTACATTTTTTTGCTTACTCGGGGAGTGAGCCTACACACTACTTTGTTGTTGTTGTTTCTGCTGTTGTTGTTGTTGTTGTTGGAGGTATAGGAAAGCCCTGTGGAAGAGCCTAAAAAGGTCTAAAAAAGGTGTTTCGCGTTGAGTTAAAGATACAGGAATTTTTGGATAAGGTATTTGTTATTTATCTATGTAGGAGTAAAAAAGGTCTGAAAAGGTTGTTTCGGCGTGAGTTAGGATACGGAATTTCGGGGATAAGGTATTTGTTACTTATTTATTAGAATGTAAGTGTAACAAAATAAATGTGCATGTTAAACAGTGGAGAAAAATTATTTCTTGTAAACTACAACGTATTTAATTTAATTTTCATTGGTGAAACAACGCTCTATTTGGTCATAGATTTCAGCACGTGCCCTGAGTAAGCTAGAGTTCGGATCACGCCTTTTTTTTTTTTTTTTTTTTTTTTTTTAGTGCAAAGGACAACTGAACGGGCAAATTTTGAGCCCTTTTTGTAGTCCAGGCCGGAATGAGATAGGAATGAATGGAGAATGACAAGCAAGAAGTCCTCGAGGTCATTGCGAATTATCACGAATTATATTTACTTCAGTTTGAAGGACATTTGGACCGGCAAACCTGGTGCCTGTCTCTAGCCCAGAATGTGATAGGAATAAAGTTAGAATGTAGAGGATAAAATGAAGAATGAAAAAGGAGGGAAGTTTTGGCAAATCGGAAAGATAGTCCTTAAGGACCACCCAAAAGTATGGAAAACATTTAGTTTCATTTGCCAACATTAATGATGAAACACAGAAACATAATACACACAGTATAAAAGAGAGCAGAACTCTCATCCCAATATGTTCTCAGTTATTTAGAGTCTTTTCTCATAGATCTGAAGCTCAATGAGAGATCACTAACACAGTAACTGTGAGAATTTCAGCTGAAGATGTTGATCTCGATAATGTATGGTAGAAATAAGCCTTTAAGCAACAAGGATTTCAAAAAATGGCCTCAAGGGTGTAGCTACCGAGCCATCATGACAGTTCACTTCAAATCGAGAAGCGAAAAGCGCAATTTCATCCCCATTAAATTCTAGCGGAAGTGGGGGGCAAAAATGTGAACGCGAAATTAAACAACCAGAGAAATATGTGAATATATTTTTTTTAACGTGAAAGTAAAC
The DNA here is from genome assembly GCF_015104395.2 of Macrobrachium nipponense. Lineage (NCBI taxonomy): Eukaryota > Metazoa > Arthropoda > Malacostraca > Decapoda > Palaemonidae > Macrobrachium > Macrobrachium nipponense. The sequence continues at coordinate 18,533,163 of NC_061091.1, forward strand.
GTCCACCAAAGTAAGTTATATACACATCACAGGGTTGAGTTACCTTGTGCCTATGATCAAGGGAGCATCAAATTCATTTTTATTCGCGTAGATTCTTTCCAATTACTGCAATTATAAATGACTGTTGAACCGGAAGTTATTTACATCAGATTGTGGAAATGTTCATAAAGTGATGAGTTGCAGGACGAAATTTATTCAGAACTGAGAAACAATCAGTCAGAATTAAGGTTCGCGATTAGCATGTGCATATATATATAATATATATATATATATATATATATATATATATATATATATATATATATATATATATATATATATGATTTATATCACATCACTGAGATTTATATACATGCATTAAGCTACAAACGTCTTTTAATATCTAATTCGCCCTACCTCTGAATTAATATATTTTCATATATGTTAACCGAAGGGGATTTTTTTTTTTCGATAAGAAAATCGTCGCCTTATGGGCTCGAACCACGGCACCAGGAATTCAGGACGTACACGTGAGGTGTGTGTGCATATATATATATATATATATATATATATATATATATATATATATATATATATATATATATATATATATATATATATATATAAATATATATATATGTGTGTGTTGTTGTTGTTGATAAAAAAAAAACACGAAATATCACGAGTGACATATTCCCCACAAAAAAAGGACGAGAAAATGAACCAGGGAAATTACGCATTTCCGTGACAAACATCAGTTTGTCAATACAAACACACAAACTGTACTCTGTGAATGTCGAGTTTACTCATCAAACACAAATACTGCCCCAGCTTTCTGTTTATACTGTTGGTGTTTATATTTCTGCCTTGTGTTTTTAATATCATTTCTACTTTTTCTCTTCCGTCTTTATCAAGAGTTCATTGATTGGTTTTTGCACTGTGGCGTTTCCGTTGAATTTTTTATTTCTACGTGTTTTGAAAATCTGCCTACATAACATCGGTTGTATAAAGAAAAAATGTGTTACTCTAGCTTTACTGAACTAATAATAATAATAATAATAAAATATACTGAAAATTTCTAGCCATTTTATGAATTTATAAATAAATATAAATTCAGGAAATCATTCACCATAGATTTAAAACCTACTATAATAAGAAATCTACACACACACACACACACACACACGCACTCTTCACCGAAATGCGCTTATTATATTTAAAGCAGGCTCTCCCGAAAGCTTCATTTACATGTACGTATTCGCGGAGAATTGAGTTAATTACACGTACTCTGGAGAATTCATTTAATTACACGTTCCTAGGAGAATTAATTTAATTACACGTACCCTGGGGATTTAATCTAATTACACGTACCCTGGAGAATTAACTTAATAACACGTCCCTTGGAGAATCAGTTAATTACACGTATCCTTGGAGAATTTAATTACACGTGCCCTGGAGAATTAATTTAACTGACGTATCCCTGGAGAATTCATCTAATTACACATACCACGGAGAATGATTAATTTAATAACCCATATCCCTGGAGCATTTCATTTAATAACAAGTATCCCTGGAGAATTAATTTAATTACATGTACCCTGAAGAGTTTAGTTAATTACACGTGCCAGGAGAATTAATTTAATTACATGTATCCTGAAGAGTTTAGTTAATTAGACGTGCCCAGGAGAATTAATCTATTTACACGTACCTGGAGAATTTAGTTAATTATACGTGCCCTGGAGAATTAATTTAATTATGCGTACCCTGGAGAATTTAGTTAATTGCATGTGCCCTGGAGAATTAATTTACTTACACATACCCCAGAGAAGTTACTTAATTACACATACCCTGGAGAATAATTTAATTACACGTAACCTGGAGAATTTAGTTAAATACACGTACCTTGAAGAATTCATTTAATCACACATATCCCTGGAGAATACATTTAATTATAAGTATCCCTGGGAAATATAATTTAATTACACGTGTCCCTGTAGAATGAATTTAATAACAAGTATCCCTGTAGAATATAATTTAATTACACGCTTCCCCGGAGAATTCATTTAATTACACGTAGCACTAGAGATTTCATTTGATTACAAGCATACATGGAGAATTTATCTTAATAACACATACCCTGAAGAATATTTAATTTCTCGTATCCCTGGAGAATTTCAAAATAATACGTATTCCTGGAGAATTTAATTTAACTACACGTGTCCCTGGAGAATATATCTTGATAACACATGTCCCTGGAGAATTTCCTTTAATAGTACATATCCCTGGAGAATTTATTTGATAACACTGGAGAATATAATTTAATTTCAAGTATCCCTGGAGAATTTTTTCGAATAACATGTATTCCTAGGTAATTTCATTTAATAGCACACATCCCTGGAGAATTTCACTTAATAACAATTATCCCTGGAGAATTTCTTTGAATTTCACGCATCTCTGGAGAATTTCTTTTAGTGTCACGTATCCCTGGAGGTTTTCATTTAATTTCACGCATCCCTGGAGAATTTCTTTTTAAAACAAATATCCCTGGAGAATTTCTTTTAGTAACACGTATCTCTGGGCAATTTCATTTAATAGCACGCATCTTTGGAGAATTTCTTTTAAAAACAAATATCCCTGGAGAACTTTTAATTTCACGTATCCTGGAGAATTTCTGTTAATGACATGTATCTATGGGTAATTTCATTTAATAGCACACATTCCTGGAGAATTTCTTTTAGTAACACGTGTACCTCTGGTACAATGAATTTAACATCATAAATTTAAAAGATTTCCAGACGCTGCTCACTTAAACGCACACTTTTTTTGACAGCCTCCACTTAAAACACACACACACACACACATATCCCTGGAGCGATAAATTTAAACAAGAAGCCTTTTCTCCCTTTAGGCCTTCAAACCTACGAATCCCCGCCGCCCTGAAAACTAGGGTGTAGGTCCTCATTAAATATGAAGGCTCCTCGCCCTTATGTTAAAAACACAGTGAGCCCAATTACTTCATAAGGACACGAAAATCCCGCGCCGTCAGGAGGCACGGCCTAGTTCATTATGTAAAAAGGGTAATTCGCGGAAACATAGGATGCCGTTTCAAAACTAACGGCCGTGTCGACTTGTCCTTAAGGGAGCTATATGTTCGCGTGGGCTCTTTCCATCACTCACCTCGTCCCCTATCCCACCCCCTGGTTTCTAATGCCTCCATATTAGGAGGATTACATCTCATTCTTGTCGTGAGCACTACTGTAATGAAAGCACATTTAAGCAACAATAACAGCGAAGGCTATAGCAGCCGACGGTAATAGCTAGCAAACAGCATCGACGCTCGTAACTGAAGCCATTGTAGAAAGCAGCAATGTCAGCGGGGGAAGTTAGCGCTTTAGCAGAAAACAAAAGAAGGCAGCAACAACGGTATAAGGAGGTGGAGCTTAGCGGATTACAAGAAGAAGAAGAAGGAGAGAGGGTGAAGAAGAAGAGAGAGAGAGAGAGAGAGAGAGAGAGAGAGAGAGAGAGAGAGAGGCAAAACAGACACACCAGCAATACCCAGCTTTGTAGATCCTTGTACACTTCAAAGGGAAGAGCTGAATTTGGTAAAGGGACGAAGATCTTACGTAAGCAAATACTGAATCCTTTTTTTTTTCTTAGTCTTTTGCCGAAGCCAAACGAAATAAACTAGACGAAATACATCTGGTGATTTTTCAGTCAAAGAGATCGTTTAAATTCAGCATTGACTCCCTTTCTGTTAGTTCTTGGCATTCCTGAATCCGCGGTGAAGAAAATGAGAGCACACCCAGTCTTCAGGTGAAGGCATTCATTTTCGAGAAATTTGAAAAGCTTTGTCGAAAGCGTCGAATATAAATTTAGCCCTTGTGTTACGACATGAGAGAAAAGAGAGAAAAAGTGAGAGAGAAAAGAGAGAAAAAGTATACCTCGTTCATGAAAATTCTAAAGCCCTCCCAAGGAGACAAAGGGTCGCGCGTAGTGGGGGCGAGAAACAATGTACTTTGAATCTAGTACGAAAAGATTCGTAGTGATTTTCCATAACCACTTCGATAACTTAAGGTGAACTACATTAAAGAAACTGAATACGAAATTTAGGCCAAAGGCCAAGCGCTGGGGCCTATGATGAAAGGAAATTTGAGAGTATAAAGCTTCTAAAGGTGCAAAAGGAGGAGAACCTCGCAGTTTCACAACGAAACAATTGTTAGAAGGTTGCAGAAAGTAAGATAGAAGAAAAATACTATGAACGGAGGTACAGTAATTTACAATAATAGGAATGGAAAGGGTTATATCTACTTGCCAAAGGGACGCCGCAAAGAACCCGGGACCCCGTAGGGAGTAGTGCCGTCAATGGACCTCATGTGGTGCACTGTAGGCATTACTTAAGGTTCTTTGCAACGTGCCTTCGGCCCCTAGGTGTAGCCACTTTCATTCCTTTAACTGTACCTCTTTTAATATTCTCTTTCTTCCATCTTACTGTCCATCCTCTTCTAACAATTGTTTCATATTGCAACTGCGAGGTTTTCCTCCTGTTACACCTTTCAAACCTGTTACTGTCAATTTCCATTTCAGCACTGAATGACCTCACAGTTCCCAGTGCTAGGCCTTTGGCCTCAATTCTATATTCAATTCAATGCAAAGAACCCGAGGTTAAGCCTACAGTTCACCGCTTGAGGCTCATTGACGAACTATAGCTGGTTCACTTATGGTATATTCTTGGATGAGCCCTATGCCTACGAAACTCCCAGCCAATCAGCGGCCGCCAAACAAACGTTTCGTAGAACATACGGCTCATCCAGGAATCTACCTTAATTGAACCAGCTATAGTACCCAACGGGTGAACTACATTGAATCACGCTTAATGGCAGACAGACAGACAGACAGAGGTCCAAAAAGGTCACCTACCTTTCCCGCGAGACCTCCACAATTAAGGGGAAAAACCTTGAATTTATTGCATTAGCAAAGTTCCAGAACAACCTCCGTTTAGTATGCGTGGTGAGAACAGGTACAGATTGGCTCCCGGGCAAGGTAGCATTTTGTTGCCGGGTTGTGTTGTGTACACTGCAGTGGAGGCCTTGCATGAAGATATCCTGGCCCTGTCTGTCTGGCTTTTTCTGTTGTACAACTTTGGCCTTTATCTTTTTTCTTTTCTTTTTTTTCTTTTTTTAACCTGTGAACGAAACTAAAACTTTTAGTGAAGCAGGGGTTATCTTCGTTTTTTTTTCATTATTTTTAGTTTTCTGTAAAAGAAAACTATTGTGACGGCTTTGTCTGTCCATCCCCACTTTTTCTGTCCCCCCTCGGATCTTAAATCTACTGAGGCTAGAGGGCTGCAAATTGTTATATCGATCATCTACCCTCCAATCATCAACCATACCAAATTGCAGCTCTCTAGCTTCAGTAGTTTTTATTTTTTTTAAAGGCTAAAGTTAGCGATGATCGTGCGTCTGGCACTAATAGGTCAGTGGCTGAGAGTTTCATACAGCTTTATACGCTGTACAGAAAATTCGATTGCGCCGAAAAAACTTCGACGCATTTTTTACTTGTTTTAATTTGTAAACGAAATTCAAACATTTATGAAGCAAGATTTGTCTTCATCTTTTTTTTTTTTTTTTTTTTTTGTAAATGGAATGGAAACCTTTAAACAAAGCGGTATTTGTTTTGCGAAACGCAGGCGTCTAGACAATGCAATTTTGCATAACTCTTGTATGTTCGCATCTTTTACTTAGGGAGGAAATCGTGTCCACAAACATACACACACACACACACATATATATATATATATATATATATATATATATATATATATATATATATATATACATATATATATATATATATATATATATATATATATATATATATATATATATATATATATATATATATATTCCTTACAAACTTCATTTAAATGTCGTAGGAATACATACTTTAATGTACCAAAATTACACCGATACTAGAGAGAGAGAGAGAGAGAGAGAGAGAGAGAGAGAGAGAGAGAGAGAGTTCAAAACCCACTTGAAGAAGGAAGCAAAGCAAATCACTTGATGGCAGTCACATCCTCATGAAGCATTTGAATTCCCTCCTAAAGCGGTAATGACGGCACATCTCGCCGATGAAATTACCTCCGGGAGAAGAAGAAGAAGAAGAAGAAGGAGAAGGAGAAGGAGAGGATTATTCATTATTATGAAACTATACCGTGAGAACAAGTCTGCTCAATAATTATCCACTGTCGGCGTTCCCCAGATTATCGTTCGATTCGGAATGGGAATTAGGAATTGGACAGAGATTCCGCTTACCGGAAGGAATGGGGTATTCGAGTGCTGGGTCAAGGAAAGTTCTTGATTGAATTTCGTCGTCTTATTACAGTAAAAGGGAATTTAGCTTTAGCCAGCTTCCTTAGCTAATATGTCTCTTAGTAACATTTTCGATTTAGTGTCTTATGCAAATTTATGGGAAAAAATTTTCTTCATAAAACTGAGGTCATGGGACGCATTTTGGCAGATTGTACACTTCACTTCCATAAAGGATATAAGGCTCAACAATTCCTTCACATTCCAACCATGCGATCCACTGACACCCTTCCTCTCCTCCGGACCTTCTGCAGAGACCTTACTGCATTCCACACTTTCCCTTCCTCACTATCATGGCCCCATCTTCTAGAAATCCTTGAGACCTCAGTGCCTTACTCTTGCTGACATTCCCCATTCAGCTTTTTGCTTATCAGACTCTGGTCCATTTTTGTGACTGAGAAGGAATTAAGTTCCCTATATTCATAGAAGGAACTCTCTTAATGCTGTCAACAATGAATAACGTTTTACTGTGAATAATTAGTAAGAAATAAAATATGGTCGCTACAAGTAGGTGCACGTGGTTGTACGTTATAAGATGTGTACCTATGGTATGTAAATTTCACACTCACAAATACGCACACACATACACAATAATACATACTCACACAAAACAAGCATATGAATATATATATATATATATATATTATATATATATATATAATATATATATATATATATTGTGAGAGAGAAAAAAACACATATATATAATATATATATATATATATATATATATATATATATATATATATATATATATATATATATATATATATATTGGTTGTATGTTTATGAATTTATGCATATATGTATGTACTCTCTCTCTCTCTCTCTCTCTCTCTCTCTCTCTATCTATCTACTATATATATATATATATATATATATATATATATATATATATATAGACAGATAGAGAGGAGAGAGAGAGAGGATGAGAGAGAGAGACGAGAGAGAGAGAGAGAAAAATAATTAGCACTACGAACAGCAATTACCAACCACACACACACAAAATTCCAGACAGACTCATTCATTCCCGCCCGCCCCTCCCAACCCCCTTCTCTCTCTCTCTCTCTCTCTCTCTCTCTC
>NC_061091.1:18545589-18578089 GCF_015104395.2 Macrobrachium nipponense
CCAAATAATATTATGGTGTTCATTTGAAAGAAGTTGCAGAAGGAAACAGAAAGAGATCAGTTGTTAGAAAAGTAAAAATAAATTACCAATTAAGAAATAAATGAATAATAATTATAATACTGAATTTCCTCATTATAATTACGAGAACATTATGAACATTAGAGAAAACACGAACTCTCTGATGTATATCACACTAAGTCAGAGATCTTTCATTATTAGTAAAAAGTGATGGTTACCGATACATCAATGTAAACATTATTATTATTTTCATTGTTATTACTATCAAACACCGAGCCTCATTTTAAGCAAACTTTAATAATCAAGACCACCTGGGATTAAGATAAAATCCCGAAAAAGTGAAGAAGTATAAAAAATGAATAATTTATATATGACAGATTAATTTCCTCCTAGGATACGTAATTGACAATAAGATTCTCTCTCTCTCTCTCTCTCTCTCTCTCTCCATACTCATCATTCTCTCGTCCTCTCCTCAATAAAATTTACGACGACTGATTTCTACACCGAGAAAGGAAACGCTTTCTCGAAGCTCTCTCTCTCTCTCGCTCTCTCCTCTTCTCTCTCTCTCTCTCTCTCTCTCAATATTACGACAATTCATTTGAACACCGAGAAAGGAAAAGCTCTCTCTCTCTCTCTCTCTCTCTCTCTCTCTCTCTCTCTTCCTCTCCTTCTTCTTTCCGTCCTCTCTCTTCCTTTCTCTCGTCTCTCTCCTCTCTCTCTCTCTCTCTGGCTATTTACTTGAGGTTATAACTAATCTGAGTACATGATTGGATTCCAGAAAAATGTCGGATCTCGGAAGCTGTTTTCGAATACGATCTCGTCGAAGGGAAGCTGCCTTGAGGCCACACATTAATTATGGGTTTGCTCAGATTAAATGAGTAGAAAAAATAAATACGAAAATTACAAATGTCTGATCCACCGTACGTGCTGCATAGGAATTATTATTATTATTATTCGCAATTAACCAATCCTTACTAAAAGCATATCCATCTGCTGCTTCATAGAAGTGACTCGCTAGTGTTTTTTAATTATTATGTATGATAAATTCGTAAGGTAACTAGTCTACGGGCATAACCAGCCTCGTTTCACAGCTCCATTTCAGGGAATCCCTTCTCAACCCCATGACCTTCGGAGCGGGGGGGAGGGGGGGTGGGGGAAGGTAGGACGAAACCCCATTATAAACCATCTCAGGGGTCCCCACTATAACCCTGCCAAGTTTCATGCCTATCGGACCAGCCGTTTGGCCGTGATTGAATGACAGACGGACGGAGACATAACGCCCATTATAGTATACTAAGATTATTATGATTATTATTACAAACCCTATTCATTTATTCTAATGTGCTAATTGCATAAGATTTATTATTATTATTACTTTGGAAGAAGACCCTCTTTGAGACATACCTCATTAAAAATAACGGCAGTTTGGCAGTTTGTATCCAATTTTTTAAATTGAACTATTATTATTATTATTATTATTATTATTATTATTTTATTATTATTATTATTATTATTATTATTAATAGCACACTTTTCCCATGGGAGGGTTAGCTCATATTCTGGGGTGAGCTGTTAGCCCTATGCAACGGTCAACTAACTGCCAGGTACATAACTCAGTCTAGGGCGGTAGAGGCCCAATGAATTCTAAATCAATAAGCCTCTAGCAGGAACCGAACCTGGGGGCCCCTCTAGGTGGTTAACAAAGTGTCATAAACACTAGACACCTAAGGCCTATTTCATCATTATCATAATTATATATATTGTAAAATTATTAAAATTCTACCTCTAATATATAACACGTTTAGCTTTGTATTACTGAAGAAAGACATAGAGGATTTGAGATGGAATCCACTCTCTCTCTCTCTCTCTCTATCTCATCTCTCTCTCTCTCTCTACACTAGTAATTTCCAGATAGGTAAATTACTCTTTGTATCTCGCTTTAAGATAACATTTGGTATCACGTTGAATTCATTATCATGTGTGTGTGTCTCTCTCTCTGACGAAATAGAATAAAAGATCTCACTCTCTCTCTCTTTCTCTCTCACAACATCCACTTTCATCACTTTTCGGTAAATAAATCTACTTGGAAAAATCGTCACAATTATGTATAACGAATAACGTTCTGCATTTCCGTTATACTTCACTCTATCTCTGAATCTACATATGTAACCAACATCAAGATACGATAAGATTCGCTCTTCCTCTTTATCTTGATGTATGATCCCCCCGAGATGATCTTTGTTGTACTATATAGGGTTTCGCCTCGACTCGTACTATTATTCTTTCATATTTGATCATCTCTCTCCTTTTCAGTGCTCTACTTTCTTACCTTCATCATTATTCTCCTCCTGTCTTTTCCCTCTTTTCATCATCATCATCATCATCTTCGTCATCATTCACCTTGTCCCCTTGATAATTCATCACGGTTATTATTCTCCTTCTACCATTTCTCTCTTTGCATCACCCACATTAAACATCTCCTTCTACCATTTCTCTTCTTGCATTCGCATCACCATTTATTCTCCTTGCTACCATTTTCCTCCTTTTTTCTCATTTCTCTCTTTGCATCATCTCTCCTTCTACCATTTCTCTCTTTGCATCACCAACATTATTCTCCTTCTACCATTTCTCTCTTTGCATCACCAACATTATTCTCCTTCTACCATTTCTCTCTTTGCATCACCAACATTATCTTCTCACATCTCTGCACATCTCGTCTACCATTTCTCTCTTTGCATCACCAACATTATTCTCCTTCTAAACATTTCTCTCTTTTCTCTCTTCTACCATTTCTCTCTTTGCATCACCTACTCTCCTCTTTACATTTCTCTCTATTTGCATCACCAACTTAGTCTCCTTCTACACTCTACCATTTTCTCTCTTTGCATCATCTCTCCTTCTACCATTTCTCTCTTTGCATCACCAACATTATTCTCCTTCTACCATTTCTCTCTTTGCATCATCTCTCCTTCTACCATTTCTCTCTTTGCATCACCAACATTATTCTCCTTCCCAATTTTCTTCTCTTTGGCATCACTTCCTTTACCATTTCTCCCCTGTTTGCATAAACCAACTTATTCTCTTGCTACCATTTCTCTTGGGGCATCATCTCCTTCTAAACCATTTCTCTCTTTGCATCACCAACCATTATTCTCCTTTTACCATTTCTCTCTTTGCAGTTCATCTATTTTTCTTCACATTTTACTCTTTGCATCAACCAAATTATCCTTCTAACATTATTTTCTCCTTTGCATCACCAACATTATTCTCCTTCTACCATTTCTCTCTCTTTTCATCATCACCCTACTCTTTAGGTCTTTTTTTATTGCCACCATCATAATATCATTACCATCATCATCCATCTCCTAGCCTTTATCTCTTTTTATCATCATCATCACCATCACCATCCTCCTCCTCCTCCTCCTGGCCTCTCCCTCTTTTCATCGCCCCCATCACCTTTTTACTTCTACTATTTCTCTCTTTTCATTTTCTCATTATCATCCTCCTTCTTTCCTCCTCCTCTTATCATTTTCCTCTTTTCATTATCATCATCCTACCCTTTAGCTCTTTTCATTGTCCCCCTCATCATATCGTCACCATCATTATCCGTCTCCTACCCTCTCTCTCTTTTCATCATCACCATCATCCTCCTCCTGCTGCCCTCTCCCTCCTTTTATTATCACCATCCTTCTCCTCCTCCTCCTCCTAGCCTCTTCCTCTGTTCACCATCACCCTCCTCCTCATCCTCCTCCTAGCTTCTCCCTCTGATCACCATCTTCATCATCCTCCTCCTCCTCGTCTCTCCCTCTTTTCATCATTATCATCATCCCCTCCTCCTAGCCTCTTCCTCTGTTCACCATCATCTTCCTCCTCACCCTCACCTCTCCCCCTTTTCATCATCATCATCATCCCCTCCTCCTATCCTCTCCATCTTTCCATCATCACCATCTTTCTCTTGCTAGCCTTTCCCTCTTATTATCACCAGCACCACCATCCTCTCCTCCTTCACTCTCCCTCTTTTCATCATGACCATCCTCCTCTTCCTAGCCTCTGCCTTCTTTCATCACCACCATCATCATCACCAGCCTCTCCTCCTACCTTCTCCTCTTCTCATCATCACCACTACAGAAGAGTAAGCGAGAACAATGAATAACGGCTCGAGAATCTCTCCTCATCGACGACCTTTGACCTCTCTTCGACGAGTCAATATAACCTGACGCTGAAGTTCGTTTGAAAAGAATCGCTCCGTGATAACATTTATTTATGACATTTGTAACATTTATGACGGATTGTATTAACAGATCTCCAACTGGGATCACGTAAGGCTCTAGTAATCAAAACGCAAATGAAAAACATCACTTCAAAAGAAATCGTGGAGGTGAAATCCTCAGTCCACAGGTCAAAGGGGAATTACGGAATCCTTACGAATTACGGAGGAGCGCGTTAGAGAACTTTATACAGTAACCTCCGTTTAACAGCATGATAAAGGGTATGTAGTACGTCCGTTGGATCAATCAACATGAAAGGTCCCCCGAGGATTTTTGTTTTACTTTCCGTCATTCGTTTCTTTTGTACGTCAGGTTTCAGAACGTTTTCTAGATAAGCAACAAATCTGACTTGACAGGAATTATGGTAGAGTAGAGTGTCCTTTTAAGCGAGCTATAGATCTCTCTCTCTCTCTCTCTCTCTCTCTCTCTATATTTATATTATATAGTATATATATATATATATATATAGAGAGAGAGAGAGAGAGAGAGAGAGAGAGAGAGAGAGAGAGAGTGATAGATAGAGAGATAAGAATATATATATATATATATATATATATATATATATATATATATATATATATATACTCAGACGTTTACACACTAACATATATATATATATATATATATATATATATATAAATATATCGCAAAATAAAAACACTGTATCGTGCTTCTAATTAAATTCAATTAGAGGGATCCACAATAAGTAATATCCTTGTTTATTTTTCTATTATCAATTATATTTATACAAAGCTTTAAAGGCTTTCGTCCATCCTACTGTGGACCTTGATCACTAAGCAAAGTGCTTAGTGCATGCAAGTCCACAGTTTAGGATGGACGAAAAGCTTTAAGCTTTGTATTAATATATATATAGATAAACAAAGGATATTACTGTGGATCCCTCTATGATATAAATATATGTATTTTATAAAATATAGTTATATATTATATATATATATATACATATAATAATATATATATATATATATATATATATATATATATATATAATATATATATATATATATCTATATTATAATATATATATATATACATGGATATTTTAACCTTCATAAAAACGGTATGAGGCTGAAACAAAAGCTATCTGTTTTATATTAATGCATTAAGGAACTCCAGCTAGTCTAAGGTAACCAACCTATTACATAATAAATAACGATACACAATTTGAAAGGTATCGCATTCGAGAGATGTTTAGCATCATCACAATTTCACTACATTCCCATCTTCATCATCATTATCCTATTCTTCTCTTCCATCTCCATCATTCCCCAGCATCCTATCTCATCCCTCGTCTCCCTCTTCTCTATCCCAAACCATCTCCATCTTTCTTCTCCACATTCTCTTTTCATTCATCATCATCATCACCTTCATCTCCCAACATCACCTCATCATCATTTCCCCGTACTGCATCATTATCATCATATCCCCATATCGTCTCATCATCATTTTACTTTATTGCATCAACACCATCATCTCCCCAATATGACTTCATCATCATTATTTTCCCATATTGCATCATTATCATTATTTCCCCATATTGCATCATCACCTTCATCTCCCCAGATCACCTCATCATCATCATCACCGTCGTTGTCGTCTCCCCATTTTACCCCATTATTATCATCATCGTCTCCCCATATCACCTCATCATCGTCGTCGTCTCCCCATATCACCCCATCATTATCATCATCGTTTCTCCATAGTACCTCATCATCGTAATTGTCTCCCCACATCACCTCATCATCATCATCAGTCTCCCCATAGTACCTCATCATCCTCATCGTCTCCCCATATCACCTCATCATCGTCATCGTCTCCCCATATCACCTCATCATCATCATCATACATCCAATCGTCAATTAATCGGTCTCCCATATCAGCTCAGATCATCATCATCATCATCGTCATTATCGTCTCCCCATATCACCTCATCATCATCATCATCATCATCGTCATTATCGTCTCCCCATATCACCTCATCATCGTCATTATCGTCTCCCCATATCACCTCATCATCATCATCATCGTCTCCCCATATCACATCATCATCATCCCTCTTATATCTCCCTTCAGCATCACATTGCTCCCTATCTGCCAAATCCACTCCAGATGAAAAGCGCCAATACAGATACAAGAGCCCTCTAGAAACTGGGTCTTCGACCGGGAACATAGAAGTCTGACTCTGTATTGCATATTGCGCTTATTTTGCCGCTTAAAAAATGTACTTTTCATCCTTCATCATTAATTGGATTTGGGAATCCTAAAAGGATAGCGATCAAATGCTCATTTGCTTCCAACAGCTTGCAGCGAAGGCTCGGAAATCCCGGAGCTATAATTGGCGACTGATGGATGACCGATTTTTGTCTCTGCAGTTGTCGTTCAAAATGAGTCTAAGTTCTTTTACAACGTGACAAAGGTATTAACTGGCGCTGTAACCTTGCCTACAGAATTGACTGAACAAGCTAATCGCCGAGGGATTAAACTGATGTATCTGGTTATCTGGACAGGATATATCTTTGAAGTGGGTCATCTGTGTTCATTAGAGAGGAGGGGTAGTTATTCTTTAAAGAAATGCTTAGGCCAGATTTCTAAAATTTCTAAACAAATCTAATCAAGTTCATATGATATGATTTATATATATATATATATAGATATATATATATATATATATATATATATATATATATATGTATATATATATGTGTGTGTGCGTGTGTGTGATATATATAATACTATATATATATATATATATATATATATATATATATATAATATATATATATATATATATATATATACATACCATACACAAAAAACACACACACACACACACACACACACACACACACACACACATATGATATATATATATATATATATATATATATATATATATAGATATATATATATATAATATATATATGAGTCTATCAAGAATTTGAGCGCTGAAAATAATGTAGAAACAACTGTTAGAAGAGGCTAGAAAGAAAGATAAAAGAAAGAGAATACCAACGGAGATACAGTCAAATGAATGAGAGAGGCTGCAGCAGCCAGGGCCGAAGGGACACTACAAAACACCCTAAGGAAACTGTAATTATAACAAAATGAGAAAAAACTTCCACCTACATGGTCGGTATTGCAGGCAGGTCCTGCCACTTCTGCACGGCGACTGCAAGTTGCTTGCAAGCGTATTCGAGCATCATCTGCGCCTGTCGCCACTTGAAATTGGCCTCCATGATGCGACACCTGTGGGCTTCCAGTTCGTCCAGTTCCGCTTCCAGGGCGTTCTCAAGGGCGGAGCCATACTCTCCTCCGAAGAGGCGGTCTGGAAGGATGATTAGAGTGTGAGGGTGATGTTCATGGTAGGATACAGCGATAAAAGTTAAGAATATCTTAGTTTAACCCGACCACTGAGCTGATTAACACTAGGGCTGGCCCGAAGGATTAGATCTTTATTTACGTGGCCAGGAACCAATGAGTTACTTAGCGACGGGACCTACAGTTTAGTGTGGGATCCGAACCATATTATATCGAGAAATGAATTTCTAATCACCACAAAAAAGTTCATCTGGTTCTTCACTAGAAGCACCAGGATAGTGATATATATATATATATATATATATATATATATATATATATATATATATATATGTGTGTGTGTGTGTGTGTGTGTGTGTGTATATATATAGGTTATATATATATATACATACATATATATATATATATATATATATATATATATATATATATATATATATATATATATATATATATATATATATATATATATACATACATATGAAACCACTTCAGTTTTTCAAAAACTAACATTACTGACAAAAATATAGCACATTATACTGGCGTTTTCTACTGGAAGAATGTATATATATATATATATATATATATATATATATATATATACTATATATATATCTATATATATATATATATATATATAATGCACGAATGCAAGTGCACACACATACATTTCTGTCCCCTTCAAAAAAAAAAATGGTTCCCTTTAAAATGTCGTATTTTCGTTTTACCATCAAGTTAAAACACACACACCCAGACTATATTATTCCATTTTTTCTGGCTCTTTCCTGCAGCAATGACGTCACATAACGTCTCTGACGTCACCACAATAGCCCAATGATGGGAGACTATTAACGTTTATCCGTTTCTTTCTGTTGTTAATAGACTGGGTTTTTAGTGTGATCACGTGTGCAATGAAATGTGTGAGTGTGTGTATTTATTTTATATATATATATAAATATATATATATATATATATATATATATATATATTTATATAATATAATATAGAGGATATCAGAGAGATATATATATCTATATAGAATATAATATATATATATGATATATATATTATATATGTACTAGCAACAACATAATATATAAAATTCCATGTATGGACTGCCCTCCTTTTATCTCGGACAGTCGAGCAAGGGCTTAGAAGTAAGATTAAAACAACATAAATATTCTGTCAAAACTGGGTAAACATCTAATGCAATATTCATTCATTTAAGTGAAAACAACCGCCGCATAAATTGGACTGGTAGTTCAGTAATTGCAAGATCAAAAGATGTCTTATCACGAAATCTTTCAGAAACTGCCATAATACAAACCTACTTCCCACTGTAATTTAATATTAGTCGTGGCCTGTTTCATTTAGACCCTTGTATTTGTAACATATTGAAGAATGACCTCAAAGATAGAATTACAGACTTAAATACAAATTAGTTGCCTTAGAGACTTTTTTCTTTATATATGTATTTTTAATGTTTTTGTGAAATAGAAATTTTTGTTTACCAAAGATCTGAATGTGGTCAGCTACCGCCCTGTATAATCCTTTAATTGTCTTGTCCCTGTGTCTGAGCAGTTGGACTTAATCTTTTTGTTCTTAAATTGTACCCATGTTTATTGCTTGCCTTCATTTAGTAATTTATAATATATATATATATATATATATATATATATATATATATATATATATATATATATATATATATATATATATATATATATTATACATAAAGGTTTTTTTGCCACGAAGGAAAAAATGAAAAAAACGAGTTGGCCGAGTACTTTCGGTCCTATTCGGACCCTTTACTCAGTAAAGGGTCCGAAATAGGACCGAAAGTACTCGGCCAACTCGTTTTTTTCATTTTTTCCTTCGTGGCAAAAAACCTTTATTTATACATAGCATCACGTTTTATATACTTCGTGATCAAGTTATTCATATATATACATGTGTATATATATTTACATACAAGCATATATATATATATATATATATATATATATTATATATATATATATATATATATATATATATATTTATTACTGGTGTCCATATTGAGTGTATATGATGTACGAGTGTAAGCTTGTATATCCAAACAGCTTGTACAAATTCACGAAAATCAGGCAAGTTACATAATGTTATGACAGTATCACAAATGATTAAATTAATGTGTTTACCTTAATCAGTTAATAAAGAGGTGTTCGCCGTAATTCACAAGCTTCCATCTTATTTAAATGTTTAATTCCGGAGACGATGTAAAAAAAAATTCTAAAAGTATTGTTAAGAAATAATAGTACTACATTGCATTGATGATATTGAAGCTGTCAAGCCAAACACTGGAACACATTTAGCCATTCAGGAAGAGAAGGAGTTGGAGTGGTTGGACAACAAAATAAAGAGATCTAGATAATTAAAGGAGACGAAGTACGAAGATCTAAGAGGTAAGAGTTAGAGAGGTTGCCCAGCAAAATTGAAGAAAGGATGGGGAACGGAGGTAAAGTAAAAAGAATAAAAAAGTGGTGGCATCTACTAAGTGCCGAAGGGACGCTGCAGACACCCTCTGGTAATGCCTACGGTGCACCTCGTGAGGTGCACTCATTATCCCCAAAGGAAAAAGACAATGGTGGTAGTGCATGAGGTAAAAATGATAAGAAACGGTGAAAGACGTCGAGGAAATTGACAGAGGAATTAAAAAGGAGAGGAAAATGTCGAGACAGTATAAATGATGGTAATAATACTTCAGTTAGTAATAATAGTAACTCAATTCGGCAAACATAAAAAGAGATGCTGAGAGTAATAATAATAGTAATGAAAAGTAACTCAACTAGGAAAATATGAAAGGAAATGTTGAAAGATGTCGATAAAGGCATATAATAATGATATAAGGAGTATGAAATAATAATAATATTAATAATAACTCACCAGCAATAATAATAAAAATAATAACCTCTCATCAGTAATAATAATAATAATAATAATAATAATAATAATAATAATAATAATAATCTCAAAACAAAACAACAACAACAAGAATAATAATAATAATAATAATAATAATAATAATAATAATAATAATAATAATAATAATAATAATAATAGTATTATCTATGAAACTACCAAGGACGAATATAGACAATAGTCAAAGTAATAATAACAATAATGTATTTGTAAAGACACGTTCCCATAAATAACTGTGGATCTGTTTCTCCAATAATAATAATAATAATAATAATAATAAAAATGTCTCACCCATGAGGTCATCATGACGTTTGTACAGCCTCTGCAGCTTCCGTGCTCTCGTCTCCAATTCTGCGACCTCTTCCGCCACTTGGTCCCTCGTCTTCCGTTGGGTCTCCAGCTCCCTCTCCGTGATCTCCTGCAGAAGGGGAGGCCGCACCGAAGGGCGAGAGAGCCAACCAACCAGCGAGCGAGGGGGCGCGCGCATGCGCACACAAACGAGCGAAGGGGGGGTGGGGAGAGACAAAGACGAAATGTCAGGGGAAGGTCACACAAGGTAATCAATCGGATGACCTGACAGGGCGTTGTGTCAACATGAAGAGAGAGAGAGAGAGAGAGAGAGAGAGAGAGAGAGAGAGAGAGTCATAAGCACATAACTTACTCAAGTAAATTGAGAGAGAGAGAGAGAGAAAGAAAATTCAAGTCATTTGTAAACAGCTTATACATATTCCAACTGCATTCAGGTGCTGAGAGAGAGATGAGAGGAGAGAGAAACGAGAGAGAGAGAGGAGAGAGAAGAGGAGAAGAGAGAGAGAGAGAGAGAGAGAGAGAGAGAGAGAACTGAAGGCATATACAAACAACCCATTAAAGTCAATTCATACATATAATTCTAAATGCATTCAGGTGTTTACCTGAAGCCTGTCAGTCCAAATCATTGCACAAATGAACCTTGCATCGTTGTGTCTTGAGTAGCATCCGAACTGGTTAACATTTCAGATTTACTTACAACAAATAACAACGCATTTGTACCCGAATATACGAGCAATACACAATATACCCGTTCACTAAATCCGTTATTGCAAGAGCGATAATATACTTCAATATTCTTATTTGTTAGCAGGTGTATTTCAGAATTAGCGACCCAACCCAAGAAACTTGCTTGATATATTAAATGCATATATATATATATATATATATATATATATATATATATATAATATATATATATATATATATAATATATATATATATATATATATATATATTTTTTTTTTTTTTTTTTTTTTTTTTTTTTTTTAATGCTCTTGACGAGAATGGAAGAATGCGAGGTAAATAAAATTTAAAACGAGGAAGAAGGACAGAATTGAATTGGTATGAGTATAGAATTAAGGCCAAAGGCCAAGCACTGGGACTTAAGAGGTCATTCAGCGCTGAAACGGAAACTGACGGTAAAAGATTTGAAAGGAGAACCTCGCAGTTGCACTAGAATCAATTGTTCGGAGAGGGCGGAAAGTATGATGGAAGAGAATATGAAATGAGGTACAGTAAAAGGAACGAAAGGGGTTGCAGCTAGGGGCCGAAGGCACACTGCAAAGAGCCTTAAGTAATGCCTACGGTGCAATGCATGAGTTACACTGACGGCACTATCCCCCTACGGGGAAGGAAGGGTAGATGAGCAGAATATAATTAAATAAAAACAAAATACTGAGCGATACCCAGTCTCTTATTTCTTGTTATAATTGCAAGTTCATGTGCGCCTCTCTCACAGTCATTGCTACTAGTCGACACTCAACTGTCAATCGTTATGACTAATGGCACCTTTTTGCGTGTCATCATTTCACGACAATCAACTTGACAACTGGCAAAGAGGGCACAGAATAAAATGGGTATACTTGCGTTTCTCTTAGTCACGCCTGAGACAAAACATTTGTCACCACAAGGGGCCGTTTTGTCTCCATCCATAAGCAAAGTTGGTGGCAAATTGCTCTCAAGGAGAGACACTTCGTCAACGCTAAACTTGTAGGGATATTGGTTACCCCTTGGTAACTACAAAAGAATGAAAGGGGTGGCAGCTAGAGGCCGAAGGGACGCGGCAAAGGATCGTCAGTATAGTGCCTATAGTGCACCGCGAGAGGAGAACTGACTGTACTCCTACCCCTACGGTACAGAAACTGATAGGAAAATCGAATAAGTATAGAAAGTGCAACGTAACTGTAACTGAACATCGGTTGGAAGGTTTTCGACCCAAATATCCTCTTACTCTGCCGCCAAAAAAGGAAAAAGAAAAATAAAGATAAAAAAAAATACTGAGAGCTGGAGACGGCAATATTGCCTCTCCCAAACATCCCGGAATATCAGCTTTCGCACGGCTGGTTTTCGCACAGGGAAAACGAAAAAATGGAAACGTTTGCATAATGAGGATGTTACGCCACTGGAACTTCAAACGTTCAGAGGAAGATGCAATGCATTACTGCCACTAAAACAGTTCTCCTTGTATTTCAATCATCTGTCTATTATTATTAATTTATCTACTAATTTATCCATTTATCTTTTTTTTCTTCTGTAATAACTGATTTCAATCATCTGTCTATATTGTTATTAATTTATCTACTAATTTATCCATTTCTCTTTTTTTTCTTCTGTAATAACTGATTTCAATCATCTGTCTATATTGTTATTAATTTATCTACTAATTTAAATTTCACCATTTATCTTTTTTTTCTTTTTTTTTTTTCTCTAATAACTGATTTCAATCATCTGTCTATATTGTTATTAATTTATCTACTAATTTATCCATTTCTCTTTTTTTTCTCTGATATCTGATTTCAATTATCTGTCTATTTTGTTATTAATTTATATACTAACTTATCAATTTATCTTTTTTATTCTTCTCTGATACCTAATTTTAATCATCTGTCTATATTATTATTAATTTATCTACTAATTTATCAATATATCTTTTTTTTTTCTCTGATACCTGATTTCAATCATCTGACTATATGGTTATCAATTTATCTACTAATTTATCAATTTATCTTTTCTTTCCCTCTGATAACTGATTTCTTCATTCTGAATTTCCTATCATGATCTATAACTTCTTTCCAATGAACACCGAATTCTTTCAAAGTTTGAATTTCAAGTTTATCAGTCGGGACACTCGGTGGAAATGGTAGCAAGGCAGAGCTGAAGGAGTTGGAAAGCCAAGTGCAATGCAGAATTAAAACACTTATGCATACTTTCAAGGAAATTGTTTGGAATGGATGAAAAATACTTTCAAAATACATAATAATATCGACAACAATGACAAAAGACGGATATTCATCAGTCAGAAATAAGGCGACAATGGTTGCTAGTCTTAGTTGAAGGAGTTGAACAGCAAGGTGAAAAGTAGGAGTACAGCATTTAAACATATTTCCAGGAAATGATTTGGAATCAATGAAACATACTTTTCAAATACATAATAATATCGACAATAATATCAACAAACATACTTTTCAAATACATAATAATATCGACATTAATATCAACAAAGTTATTAATCAGGAAATAGTGCTCCTAATGGTATTGAAAGTAAAACCTGTAATATCTGTAATACAGAATGAATACCAATTACGCTATAAAAAAATCATGATAAGATTATCTATTGTTAATAGAAATTAAAAAGACATTTAACTATCATGTGACGAGGAGACAAGTTTTAAATTATTTTCTGGATGTGAAAGTTTTTAGTAGTACATGCAAAAACAAACAAACAAACAAACACACACAAATCCTTCGATTAAATCTGAAAAGAAAATAATGCAGATATATTAGGCATTATGTGCTTGTATATAATGTATGGTGTGTATGTTTGTATGTATGTATAGAGTGGCTGCATTTTTATATGCATTGTACCCAAGTCTAATTTCATTCTTGTATAATTATGAGTGGTTTAATGCGTAGAGTACATAACTTAATTCTAAGCCCGTAATTATGAACTTTTTTTTTTTAATCAACTTCGCATTTTGTGTTTTGAATTCCTTACTTTATTCCTCACACCGTTGGACTGTGGAACAGTTTCCCTGGGGATGTTGTGCTGCTGGAACCTCAACAGTTCAAGCGAAGATTCAATGCATTAGTGCCCTAAAATTATTCTCGTTAGAGTTTATCAATTTATCCACGTTTTCAGCTATCTATCTATCTATTTATTTATTTAGTTTTCTGTTCTAATAACTAATCTCTTATTTCTATATACCACCTATCACGTCCTTCCAAATGATCACCAAAGTCTCTGGAAGCTTGAATTTCCAATCAATGGCGCCTGTATTGGGCTTATTCCATAAGAGTAGAATTCATCTTCTGAATAATAGTAATAATGCTTATCGTTTTCAGTGTTTTAAGCACTATCACAGTTGCAATGGTCAAGTTCTTCCGTAAGTACCATTTTGCATAACAGAGGCTTCGAAGTCTACACTTGACAGTTTGGTGAACCAAATGCCTCATACTGGTCTGATGAAACCTATCTTTCTTATCATATAAAAAAAAAAGGTCATAGTGTCAACCTTGCTGTGATATTAGACCAGTCTGACAGCTAAATTATCATGGAAATGTTAATTCAAAATGCAATATCTCAGTAACTATTTGGGAAATATTAAGAGGTAACGTTTACCTTCTCAAATTTGGACCTAAAAGGTAAAGTCTCCTACAGTCTTGTAGTCTTTTGTATCTAATGTCAAAAACGTCAGAAGCGTTTCTCCTGTATTTAATACAACTACGATAAAAGCTACGTGGTCACGAAGGAAGTAAACAAAAGAGATATAAAGACTTGTAAATAACAGGCAGGTTCTATTATGATAGTTCGTCTTATTGGTCAACTATTAGATATAAACCAGCAACCAGAAGGTATACAGATAGCAAACTACCGGAATTTTACTAATTCCTTAAAAGATATAAATGATGAAAAACTTACAGATTTCTACCAGTGCCTTCAAGACAAAAAAGACAGTAGACTACAAGAGTTCTACCAATGCCTTAAAGATAAACAAGATACCGACTATTACAGGTTTACCAGTGCCTCCAAGATAAGCAAGATAGTAGACTATCAAAGTTCTACTATTGCAATAAAGCTAAAAAGAAAACAGATAAGCAATCATCAGAGTTCTACTAGTGCCTTAATTATAAAAAGATAGAGGAGCTCTACCATGCCTTAATTATAAAAAAGATAGAGGAGCTCTACCATGCCTTAAAGATAAAAAAAGACAGTAGACTATCAGAGTTCTACCAGTGCTTTGAGAATAAAAAAGATAGTAGACTATCAGAGTTCTAGCAGTGCCTTGAGAATAAAAAAGATAGTAGACTATCAGAGTTCTACCAGTGCCTTGAGAATAAAAAAGATAGTAGACTATCAGAGTTCTACCAGTGCCTTGAGAATAAAAATGATAGTCGACTATCAGAGTTCTACCAGTGCCTTGAGAATAAAAAAGATAGTCGACTATCAGAGTTCTACCAGTGCCTTGAGAATAAAAAAGATAGTAGACTATCAGAGTTCTAACAGTGCCTTTTAAAGATAGAAAAGACAGTAGACTATCAGAGTTCTACTAGTGCCATAAAGATCAAAGAAGACATTAGGCTATCAGTATTCTACCAGTGCCTTAAAGATAAATAAGACAGAGTTCTACTAGTGCCTTAAAGATCAAAGAAGACATTAGGCTATCAGTATTCTACCAGTGCCTTAAAGATAAATAAGACAGAGTTCTACTAGTGCCTTAAACAAAAAAGATAGCGACAACCAGAGCCTTCATTATAAAAAAAAGACATAAGAGTTCTATCAGTGCCTTAAAGATAACGATAGCTGACTTTCAAAGTTCTACAAGCGCCTTTAAAGTAAAAACAGAGAGCAGGCTACCATAGTTCTACCAGTGCCATGAAGATAAGAAGACATCCAATCACCATATCATCTTAAAAGGTTAAGAAAATGATAGCTGATTAACTGAGTCTAGTCTCATGTGAGTCTAGTCTCAAGTCAGCCTATAGTCTCAAGTGAGTCTAGTCCCAAGTGAGTCTAGTCTCAAGTGAGCCTATAGTCTCAAATGAGTCTAGTCCCAAGTGGTCTAGTCCCGTGAGCCTAATAATCTCAAGTGATTCTAGTCTCAAGTTGGGTGGAGCTTAACATAAGAAGCCACTTAAGGTTACTCCAACCTGCTTATTCAAGGCAGCCAGATATTCAGCCTTCTCCTTGGCCATCTGTTCGTCGAAAGAGTTCCCCATCTCCAGCAGAGTCGCCTTCAGGTCTCCGTCAGAGTTCTCTAGCATATCAACATCCGCTTTCTCTTTCTCCCTGGGCGTTAGCAAGTCGTTAGTGGAGATTAGTCAGATGGAAAGAGAAGTCTTGTTGTCGGGGAAAAAAAAAATGGGATGCTAGGGGGAGGGTGGCCATAGAAAGAAAATGGGAGGCAGTTGTCAAAAGAAAACGGAATGCAAGGGGGGTGGGAGTGATCGTCAAAAGAAAATGGGATGCAAGAGCGTGGGAAGGAGGTTGTCATCGAAAGAACATGGGATGGGAACGGGAGTGAGGGAGGTCGTCAAAAGAAAACGGGATCCATGAGGGTGGGAGAGGTTGTCAAAAGAAAATGGGATGTGGTCGTCGAAAGAAAATGGGATGGGAGAGAGAGAGGGGGGGAGGGCGGTCATTGAAAGAAAATGGGATGCAAGAGAGTGGGTGGGAGGACGTCGAAAGAATATAGGATGTGGCTGTCAAAAGAATACAGGCAGCGAGGGAGTGGGAAGAAGGTTGACGAAAGAAAATGGGATACGAGAGTGTGATGGAGGTGGTCGAAAGAAAATGGGATGCATTGCCAAAAGAAAACAGGATGGGAAAGCATGGTAGGGAGGTAGAAAGAAAATGGGATGAGGCTGTCGAACGAAAATGGGATACAAAAGAGGTTCTTAGAGAGGATAGGAAAGACATTTGAGAGAATCGCAAGAGGTTGGAAAAATGTTCGAGAGAGAGAGAGAGAGAGAGAGAGAGAGAGAGAGAGAGAGACGAAGATGATGAATGACAGAGAAAACGCTCAGGTGGGCGATACACGAAGAAGAATGCTTGCACAAGATAAATCACTTTCAGGATTGATTGATCCGTTGCGTGTTCTCTAGCGGCCCAAAGTTTGAATGCGGGATGTTGAAAGGAACGAGGACGATACAGTGATAAGCAGAGCGGAGAAATGAGGGAGGCGACAAAGCCTCGAGGAGGTTTGAGAGGTTTTCCGACGAGGCAGAAATGGAATCACAAGAACGACCTCGGGAGAAAGAATCCTCAAAGATAACTCGTAGATAAAGGAACGCAAAAAGTGATACATAAGAATTACCTAAAAAAAAAATACTGATAAAAAAGGAATAGAAGGAAAAGGGATAATTGAAACTAAAGGCAGATAACGAACAAGAAGAACACTGAGAACCGAGTAGGGCCATAAAAAGGGACATATACAGAGGGGAAAGAAAGAAAGGAGACAGAGATACGTTACAAAAAGAGAAACACAAAATTAGAATAGAGAAAAGGGGGTAATTGAAACAAGACAATGCCACACAAAGGGAAAAAAAGGAGACAGAGATATGTTACAAAGCTACAGAATAAATTACAAAGAGAAGACGAAGATAATGGAAGGAAAGGGAAACGAAGATAGGAAAGCCACGGGAGATCGAGAGCAAAGTGAAAGTAAATGGAAAGTAAAGCGAGGAGAGAGAGAGAGAGAGAGAGAGAGAGAGAGAGAGAGAGAGAGAGAGGCATGCTATGCCCTTTGGTGTAAAGAAAAAGGGAGGGAACTGGAGAGAGAGGAATGAAAATCAGAAGACAATGATAAAATAGCCTAGTGATTCTGGAGAGCCAGAATGGTAAGGTTAAGACTGGATTTTACAAAGGAAAAGAGGCCGCAGAAATAAATAATAAACGAGTAATAAAAGGCTCAAGCAAAGAGATGCAGAAGAAGAGATATGAATGCAGTGACAAAAGTGAGTTAATGATGATTTTTATAAATACTTAAAACTGGGAAATTAAAAATGAAATGAAAACTGTCGAATAAAAACAGGGGAATAACATGTATGGTATATTTTAGTGAAAGAAAATAGAAAATAATAAAAGACAGAGAACTGACAGAAATGCGAATAGAAAAAAAACAGCTTTCTGGTCTATGTTTCAAGGACAGAAACACTGGTATTTGAAAGGGACGAAATTAATTGACAGTTTGCCATGTTCGGTATCAACAGCAACGAGATTTAGTCTCATAAAACAAAATGTTATTACCACGATCTTTTCAGTTTCAGGTTCGAATCTGGCCAAAAATACGCTTTCGTCTTGGAATCCTAAAAAAACATCTTAGTAAATTCTGAAACAAAATATTTAATAGTCAAGTTTTATACCTGTCTTCAAATCTATCTATATATATATATATATATATATATATATATATATATATATATATATATATATATATATATATATATATAATCTGTCTACCTATCGATCTATCAACAAAGTCCACCTAACTAATCCCTCCATCCAGAACAAATTCAGTTTTTATTATTATTATTCGTTTCCTCTGAAGTGATTCTGTTTTTTGACAGCTCTTTGATCTGTGACACTGGAAAATTGGTTAATGAATAACTTTTTGTCCTTTTTTCTAGCTTTGTGTGATCCCACACATTTTTTTTTTAGTTTCGTATGACCTCGTGTGACCTACTTCGGATGGTTCAGTGATTTTGCTCCATAAATGTTGCTATTTTTTATGTCACCGTTAATCATTTGTTTATGTGTTTGTATGTTCATCTATATATTTCTTTGTGTCATGTCCTTTGTGTCACTCTAAATATCTCCTTCGAAAATGTTCTAGACAAATAATGTGCAGAATATACTACATTACTGCATTCACATTCAACTTTCTCCTCTTACAAACAGTTTCAAGTTATTTCATCAGTTGCAGCTTCTTTTCACTATCACCAACTACCACTACATCATATGCTGATATCAGACATTCTAATCTCTATTCAGGACAATTAAAATATCAAACGCCATGCCAGAGATCAACTTTTACACCAAACTAGTCACTCACCCGACTACATTTTCTAACACAAGCTTCAGCTATTTAAGTCATTTGTCTTGGTACGTGTATCCACGCTGTTTTGAATGTTTTAAGCGTCTGTTAAGCATGAGATTTATCAACAACCCATCCAGTGTAGTCTTCACACTCGATAGTGCTGCACAAAGCAGATAAGAATCAAAATTGAAATGAATATAGAATTTAGGCCAGAGGCTAAGCCCTGGGACCTATGAGGTCATTCAGCCATGAAACAGAAATGAACAGTAAAAGGTTTGAAAGGTGTAACAAGAGAAAACCTCAAAGCAGTTGCACTATGAAATAATTGTTAGAAGAGGGTGGAAAGTAAGAAAGAAGAGAAAGAATATGAAAGAGGTACAGTAAAAGGAACGTTGTAGCTCGGGGCCGAAAGCACGCTGCAAAGAATCTTAAGTAGTCCCCACTGAGGGCACTAGCCCCCTACGGGGCATGGTGATAGTCAAAAGATTGAGATGCTCTGAAGGTAAAGACAGTGTCACTATAAAATTCCTCGATGGATATCACATTCTGATAAGAAAATGGTCAGATCCTCAATCAATGGTAATAAGTAAGCATGCTTGCTGTACAGGGACTGGAAATATATTTATTGTATCAGTCCCTTCTCCAACTGATGCTTTCATTATTCGTGTATGTTTTTTTTAAACCGTTTTAAAAAAGGCAATATCAAATGTGCTTGCATGTGCGTGCATGTGTCATGAGCGTGTTATTATATACCTTCTTGTTGGCAGCATCGAGGTACTGCTCTTGTTCTGGCGTCAGTGGGTCCTCCTGAATCCCGTTTTCTATGAAGAAATCCCTAGTCTCCACACTATCAACGGTACCCTCTCCAAAAGACGAACTGAAGTGACCACTATGTTAATGATCGGTTTAAAAAGGATTAATGTGATCTCGTCCCTGATCAAAATCCCTCATTTTATCAGGAACCTCGAATCTTTCATTTCTCTTTTAATTTCCTTGAGCACTGCTAAAGCTTCTGAACTTTAACATATTTCTGTCAAATGTACGGGTTAGAAATAATGCAATTACTGTATAAATAAACTGAATTAAACCCGTTTTGTATTTTTACTTACGCGTCTAGATTCGAAATTACTTTTGACATGGCACGTGCATGATTATGGCTCATCAAATCACTGTTTACACAACGAAAACATATATTTCGACTAACGAACTTTTGTAATTCTGATCTCCGGTGAATGTGGACAGTTATCAAGTGAGAGGTGTATTTATAAGGCATATACAAGTGTAGCACTATGACACTAGTTATATAGAAAAGTTGGTTCACCTGCGATAGAAATGGGCCAGTGCTTTGCTGTTGTTTTGGTTCTCGTTAACTCCCACCTGTGTCGAGTTTGGTGGACCTATAAGCTGGAACACCTGCTTGAAAACAGGACGTCTCGAGTCTAACTCGTCTGTGAAATCCCATTTCCAATATCATCCTGGCAAATTCATATCGTCAATTTGACTGATGATGGCGGATTCCAGATTCTGCATTTTGTGGGCAGCTGCTTTTGAAAAACCAGTTCAGCCACACTCCAGTTTATGGTATGGTTAGTATCCTTCACATGTACGTAAATCCCCTAACATTCTGAGGCGTATTGTACAGGTCTTTTATGCTCAGCCAGTCTTTGCGAGATGGATCTACCCGTCTCCCCAACGTATATTTCATTACACTCAGGCCTTGTTTTTAAGATTCCATGCAATAACTGTAATGAAATTTACATTGGGGAGACAGGTAGCTCCATCTCACAAAGATTAACATAACATAAAAGATCGGTAAGAAATAAGTCAGGGAGCTTGGGGATTATCAGACATTGGAGGGATACTGGTAATACCATAAACACGAGTGGGGTGGAGCTATTTTCAAAAGGTAGCTGCCCATACGATAGAGCGATTCTGCAATCTGACCATCATCAGTCATACTATAATAGATTCACATTAACCATGCATCTGATGTCTAGGCCAGTCCCTTACGACGCTCCTGATTGGCTGTTGATAAGCCAATCAGGGCTGGAAACTCAGTCTCTCCTGAGAGTTCACATGGGCAAGATATATGCTGCACCTCTCCTGAGGGATACTTTTGAAAGACGTATCCCTCAGGAGAGGTGGAATATACATCCTGCCTATGTGAACTGTCGAGAGAGACAAAGTTTCCAGCCCTGCGATGGGCTTATCAACAGCCAATCAGGAGCGTCGCAAGAGAATGGCCTAGGCATCAGATGCACGGTTGATGTGAATCTACTATATCAACATGAATCTGTCAGGAGGACATTGGAAATAGGATTTCACTGCCGAGTTCATCTTTAGACCAATTACCAAGCAAGTGTTCCAGCGGGTAGGCCCACCAGACCCGACACAGGTCAACTGATCCCTTTCCATCACAGGTCAACTGATTTCTACATATCACCAATGTTATATTTCCACACCTGTGACGATGTATATGTAAAGACACAAAACTCTGAATTCACCAGTGATCAGGGTTACAAAAGTTTTTTAATAGAAATATAAGGTTTTGTCATGTAAATAATCTTTTTAAGGATTCTTTAACTTCACAGAACTGTTAGATTACTTTGAGACATTCGTGGTAAGGGAAACAGAATGAAAAAAAAAAATCGAAGAGAAAGATTGGGTAGAAAAAAACGGCATATAAAGAACAATTAAAATAAATTATGTAAATACTGAATTAAATTACTAAGAAAACAATTAATAGAATTGGCATTTCTTTTTTCATAATACATTAACAAAATATCTCATCGCAATGTTTTATTTTATTTTATTTTAAAAGGTATTAAGGACACGTCTTGCTTTAAAGATTATTTTAAAATTTAGGTGAAATTATTAGTAAAAAAAATTTAAAGACCTCACAAAGCAGTTTAGGAGGCAATTTGAAATCGTAAATTGAGAATATATTAGAAATCATTAACAAAACACCTTTCAGTCAGAGTTCTCGAAAATAAACAGGAAACGAAACATGACACAATTCTCTTACGTCTGCTTCTCGAGTTCCTGTAGGTGGGCTTCCAAAAGGTCGATCTCGTTGGTCAGTTTCCCCAGCTGGTCGGACTTCAGTTCCAGAGGTTGTATTGGGTTGTTCTGCTCCTCCTCGGCGATCTCACGCTCGACCTGGAGGTATTCCTCCAAGGTGGAGCGATCGAACGTGATCTGCAAGGTCAAGAGTGAAGTTACGAAGGCGAATTCGAGAATTATCGGATAAAATGCTCTGCCGATAACGTACGCCATCTTTGTTTACACCCATGCAGTGACGTCACGTCCGGTTTCAGTATATAATATATAACACCTCATTTACACAGGATGGTCTCTACTAGAGATATTAATCACAAAAGTTACACGTTTTCATGGATTAACTGTTCTCATCGTTTGGTACAGTTTAATATATATATATATATTTATATATATATATATATATATATATATATAATATATATATATAGATATAATTATATATATATATATATATATGATATACTCATACATATATGTATATAAATCATTATATACATATATATATACATATATATATATATATATATATATATATATATATATATATATATACTATATATATATATATAAACATACATATATTCTTATATATGTTTGATCACTTGCACAACTGTATGCATTCATCCACAGGATAACAGGACCTCATTTAAACAGGATGATACCTAGCAGAGCTTTAATCCACAAAAGTTTACATATTTGTATATTTAGACACACACACACATATATATATATATATATATATATATATATATATATATATTCACCGAAAAAACTTATTTACTTCCTTTCTGTTTGTTTAATAATTCCACCTTCAAAAATGATCCAAATTGTTAAACGTGGATCCTTCTTCCTCTGTCAAGATTTTTGGCTTAGGAATAAGCAGCAACAGCACATCTCGGAATCAAATTATAAACCAGGGTCTGGCGTTACTATGGAAACCCCCTCAACTTCTCCCCTTGGGTAATGATAAGACTATAATAACGGTCATGCCATTTGCATGATAACATACAAAGGGTAAGACGTGGGAATTCATAAATTGTTCATTTTTGAACATTTTAGCAACATCGTTGGACCTTACGTAACTCAATCATGTCTAGACATATTTTTAACAAAGGGGATTTGCATCTCATTAACGGCATTTATTAAAAATCATGCGATGCTGACATCTGCAGAGGAAAGTTCATTCTGGGTGTTATCTCTCGGTTTTTACCTTCTCGTAGACTGAATATATTAATTAGTATTGCGAAAACACCAGTTTGATTATTTTCAAGTCACATTTTATCTTAAATCCTAGGGGATTAATTCTGCGGAATCTTTTCATACGAGTGTTACAAGCAAGAAGAAGCCGGACAATAAAGCCTTTGTATCAGTTTGTAAAATGTCACGGTGTCACTTGAAGAATATGCAATTTGTAAAATGTCACAATATTAATTCATGACTATGTAGTGAACAACAGATTTTCTCATTTGACAGCGTCCCCATTTGTTTAAAATCAAACATGATATACTGTGGCCTTGCTACGCATACGAACACATACCCATGCTATTAAGACAACACTGATTATTACAGTAAAACTGGAGATTTTTTTTTATATACGAGAAGTAAGACACAAGGCTGCATAGCCATATAAGAAAACATATCTGATCATCTCAGCTAGCAGCAGATCAGCTGACACTGACCAACCTACTCTTAGACCAGGGGTTCTCAAAGTGGTCGATATCAACCCCCAGGGGTCAACAGGATCATCCAAGGGGTCAATGAATAGTTAGGGGGTCAAAAGGGGGTCGATGAATAACTAACGTGTCGGAGAATTAAGTTACATATACTCGTACATCTAAAGTTCCAAAAATATTTTCTTACAAGGTGTTACTTTTTTTATCATACTGAATGTCAAGTCCTAAACTAATACTACTCTAATTGATTCTGACATTGTTTTTTTTTTTTTTAAATATTAATGCTAGTCTAGGGGGTCGATAGAAAATTTGAAACTTCACAAGGGGGTCAAAGAGCTAAAAAGTTTGAGAACCCCTGCCTTAGACTAAGGGTCATAGGCGTGGACGGAGAGAAAATTCAGATACTCAACGAACTGTCCTTTTTCCTCCGGACATTAGAGTAGTTTTGGGTACGTGTAATCCTTGGCATAGGGCATGTTATGAAAGCTATGAATTAACCCTTGTGACTAGGGAACGTGTAAGCCTAGTACCCACCTCCTCGGCATCCACCTAGGCTGAAGAGTTGGAACGGTAGCCATACCTAGTAAACTCATGCAAGTTTTAAAAGCTCAGCGAGTCGTTTCTGTTTAGTACCA
Source organism: Macrobrachium nipponense (assembly GCF_015104395.2). Classification (NCBI taxonomy): domain Eukaryota; kingdom Metazoa; phylum Arthropoda; class Malacostraca; order Decapoda; family Palaemonidae; genus Macrobrachium; species Macrobrachium nipponense. The sequence goes on from NC_061091.1 coordinate 18,570,609, forward strand.
ACCCCTTGGAAAAACGGCAAATGTCATAAAAATACGCATTAAACCACATACTACACCATCCAATTGAATTCAATGCCCCACAGCGCAGTCCCAATATAACAATACGCAGACAGATTAAAAAAAAAAAAAGTTACCGTCATCACATTAAGTCTAAGAAGCTTACCTCTCTGGCCGAGTGCGACCTCTCAGCCGCCGACTGTCCGTTAGCATCAAGAGTTGGAGGTGTAGGAAGTGCGCAGGCGTGCAGAGTTTGAAGTTTATGAGAATGTGCAGATTAAAAAAAAAATACATTAAACATCAACGTCAAGTTGTCAACTCTTGGATTCACATGTGTAAGTGTCGTTGCATGTTACGCATGTGTATGTGATATATGACTATTTGTATTCAAGGGTGTTCCAAAGCAGTATTTTATAAAGGGTTCTGTAGAACCGCAGAGCTGCAGCTGGGACAGCTGAAATGTTACGGGATATTTACTGAAATGTTGTCAATTACTTCTGTGATAACTGCTGAAGCAAGGAAAGGAGAATGTAACATGAACTAATAGTAGAATATACTATATATTATATATATATATATATCATATATATATATATATATATATATAAAATTTGTGTGAACTGATTGTAGAAACGTACTTCATTTTAAGGATATTCAGGTACCCTAAAGAATATGCATGCTTAAGATCAACTTGTCACTTATAACATATAGGAAAAACTTGCTGTGTCGTGTCATTGTTAGAACATCATTTAGATGTACTTAAAATCATTACTAGTTTAAAAACAGATGCATACATCTACATTTGTACAAAAAATTTAAGCACAGTAAGTAATATAATAAAAAATAATGAAGAACTGTACTAAGCACATAGATATTACAATAAATAATAGTGCGGTTGCAAAAGAATAAAAGTACTTAAAGTTTTACAGAATTATATACATTACCATACAGTTTTAAAAAATAATACATGATATTTTCTTAGTGCCTGTATAATTGAGGGAAAATACCATTAAAATGCCACACTTATAATAGGTGTATTATGCAAATATTGCTATCACATTATATATTGCACTGACATATTTCATGGAGCCTGAGAATATTAGATCAATAAGTTCATCCATACTTGCACACTATACTCGGTTTTTTCCATCTGTCCACCCATTAATATTTTGAATATTAACGGTATAATTCGCATACAGTATATTATTAAAACACTTTTCAGTTGTAATTGTACACCCAGATATCCTTTTATTTACCGAAAACTTACACATAGCGAACCTATCTAAAGCCCGGGACGCAGTGTTACCATAAGCAAACACCACAGGCGGGTGGACAGATGGAAAAAAACAGAGTATAGGCATATTGATGCTGAAAGGATGAACTCTGAAGAGATCAGTTTTCAAGCCAAGCTTGCACTGGGGTATACTTCCAGCCACCCAGTGCGCAAGACAGTGAAAAAGAGTTGGATGAAGAGATCTAAAAAATAGGTATGTTTGAATAGTATTTTTACGTTGCATGGAACTAGTGGTTATTCAGCAACGGGACCAACGGCTTTACGTGACTTCCGAACCACGTCGAGAGTGAACTGCTATCACCAGAAATACGCATCTCTGACGCCTCAATGGAATGCCCGAGAATCTAACTCGCGGCCACCGAGGTGGCAGGTCAACACCAAGCCGACCACGCCACTGAGGTTCTTCCATATATATATATATATATATATATATATTATATATATATATATATATATATATATATCCCCCCCCCCCCCCTATAAGTGAGACGAAGTATACAGTACCAAGATCGAAAGGTGGAAATGGGAGGAAACCCCAAAGCTGTCCTTTCAAGTAACTTTTTCAAAGAATGTAGAACCTATAAATATTCACAAAACTCACAAAATAAAAAAAGATTCCCAGGCCTCCACACATTATCTGTAATGTGTCACTCCAAAAGTAAGCATGAACACTATATTACTTGACTATTTCATATATGTAAATGTGGTCGTATACATAACTGCTTTCTCTTTTTAAGATGAATAGACCTGTAATAAAAACTAACATTCATTGAACATTTTCGAAAAAGGATGATATCACTAGCAAACTTACAACAGCAAATATAAATCTTGATCTACAAAAACGTCAGCTGCATGACTGACATGGTAAAATTAACAGCGATGGATTTTTTCTTTAATTCACCCCTGTCCAGATATCAATATAGTTTTCCTGCCAGCTATTAACCAAGATTTTTTACTGCCTGAGATGCTGAAAGCTTAAGTACGAGAAGCTTAAGTACGAAATCACTGAGCTTCATGAGTTTGTTATGGCCAAACCAAGACAGCATATTTATGAAAAAAAAAGAAAAAAGAATAAAAAATACGCTCTCTTCCCTAACGCAACGCCAACCCAACTCATCATAGATATATAATGATTATAGGTATAGGCATACCTATGCTTAAAATCCAGGGAACTAATTTTGTACATTTCTCGATAAAATATGGGCATGCTAATGTGTCTTACGTGGTTCAATAAATGAAAATCTGGTTTCAAAAAAGTCTAAAGCTAATGTAAATAGCAATAATGAAGTATTTGTCCTTATTTAGCTACGGGATATAGTACATAGTCAAACGTAATTGAGAGTCTAATTCATGGTCATTTTCGTAACTTCATAAACGATGTTTATAAGAAAATAGGCTTCTAAAAAAGGCACCATGAAATACGCATTTTTACACTGGGAAAGATATGCATTTAACTACAATGCATAGCAATTTCATTTTATTAAATTGGCCTACGCTTTTGTTTGATAGTGATTATAATTCCCATAGACTTTACTACATCACTGGGTATCCTACAAGCAAGTCGTAGGCCTAACCTATTACGAATACCGACATTTGTGTTACAGCAATGTCTTGATAAGCTTAGCCTCCTTACGAAACTAACTGCTACAGTAAAAAAAAAAAAAAAAAACTGTTACTTTAATTGCATATAAGTAGGTACACTTACATTTGCATTTTTTACAACCGGAGATATCGTCAATTCACGCAAGATGGTAGACATGAGAGTTATCATTTTAACCAAACATTTTTCGTGAACTTTGGAGGAGAAAACACTTAAATAGTTTTCTGTATGACAAGGCCTTGGCAGGTATTAAGTCTTGCAGTCCTTATGATAAGGCCTAGAAAAATCTTTGTCATGTTTGGACCTAAATCACCTAGATATAAAGATAAACACTGTCCGGTATGCTGGGTGGGTATCGGGAGGAAGCTGATAGGCAACGATATCAAGACTCAAATGTATATAATCATGTTTATTTACATTATGCAATTGCATACCTAAGTACAATTGTTTTATCATAAATACGATTTAAAAAAATTACCAAAACTAATACAAAAGTCCTAATCCTATTTCTCAGTAACTTTAAAAGTAAAAAAAAATCAAAGACAGGTTCCAATATCATTCGCTTTCTTTCTACTTTGAAAAATGGAATTCACCATTGTAATTTGAAAACAATGGCTACGGACTCGGACTGTCCAAACAGTTCAAGGGATTGAAAATATCTTAGGAAAAAACCTGATACGTTGTAAATGTCAAAATCCGATACTTTCTGAATTAACTGAATGTGTTTTCCAGTTGCGGAAGTGGCAAAAGTGCGTTTAGCCGCAAAGTGTACTTTAAAGCAATACTCATACTCATTTTCATTAGCTATATAGGCTAGTAGTAGTAACTAAATCCGGCTCATGATGATTACGTACTCTTGTGATTTGTGAATTTACGTAGGCCTTTAAAAATTATTGCCGGAACTTCGAAAGATAATTTGGGCTAGCCTAATATTTTGGTAGGCATTGTGTTTCAAAAAAAAAAAAAAAAATCCTCCTACCTAGCTAGTGCAGTGTGTACAAGTAGGATATCCAGCAGCTATTCAAGAAGTGGACGATGCTATTCAAGAAGTGGACGTATTATAGAAATACGGAAGGTCTAACCTTCGACGTCGCCCTCACTAAAAGTTAATCCCAAGTTTTGTGTATTTATTTACCTAATATCTGGATATACCTAGCCCATTTACTTTTTAGGAACAGGAATCTGGGTATAGCCTATGTAGCCAATATGGTAAGTGGCATAGCCTTCACCAACAGTTTTAGGACTACCTAGGTATACTCGGTTTTTTCCATCTGTCCACCAGCTTGTGGTGTTTGCGTTTGGTAACACTGCGTCCCGGGCTTTAGATAGTTACATTCAGCTTACATTCAACAATAATATCAATATCCTATTTCGAATATTAACGGTGTAATTCGCATACAGTAAATTAAAACTTTTCAGTTGCAAATGTGCATCAAGATATCCTTTTATTTACCTAAAACTTACACACAGCGTAACTCTCTAAATCCCGGGACGCAGTGTTACCATACGCAAACACCATAGGCGGATGGACAGATGAAAAAAAACAGAGTATAGTAGGCTAGTCGTCGTAGCCTAGGTATATTGTATGACTCGGTAATTGTTGTCAATTATTTTAACCTTGTATATATATTTCCTGGCAGTTTTTTTTATTTTTGTCAGTTAGGCTGATATTAGGATGTTCCAAAACACAAGTGTATGTGCTTCCCTTGCCCCTGTAGGCCTTTAGCTAGGCTACCTATAGGCAACCTAAATTTTACAGGCCTCTTGCCTAACCTTACCTAGGGGGCTGTCAAACTTGAAGCTGTACTAATATGTGTATATATGATTGCTGACAGATGTTACAAGGCTAAATTACGGGGATGCATCCTAACCTTACCTTCCCCAATATAAGCTAACCTGTGGCTGTGGGTCCCACTGTATCAAATTTTGCCCTAGATTCAGATGCTGGGGCTATAACTTACCTTACCACCATTAATATGTATGTAATTTTGGCTTATACTAAAGGATATTTTGTTAATGAATTTCGATCGTTAGGGATATTGCTTTTGTAAATTTGGTTTATTAAGGATATTGCTTTAAAAATCTAAACTGTAGGAGGACTCAATGAGTGAGTCAAGTTAAGTTTATTCTTGAACTTACAATTTAGGTTAGTTATTTTTCCCCTCCTATCTCTTATAACATAAAATAAGAGTTACAACATAAATTGTAACACTTACAATACACGTCAGACTGCTCAATACTACTTCCCTTGCTTACTAGCCAAACAAAGCACTTCTACCATAATTGATGACATCATCCTTTTACAATCTGTTCAAAGGTTATCTGGCTTTAATTTTTTCAAGTTCAGTTTGGCATTACAAACAACTTACAATGTTCTGACAGTAACTCAAAACAAAACAGCCTTTTCCTAACAGAAAATATGTGACATAGCTTATAACTCATCTTGAAATCTTAAAACTAAATCGGAAAAATTTTACAAGCCAGATTGGAATGTTCTCAAGTCAATCTTCATAATAAACCAGTTAATAGGACCCTATACCATAGGAATCTATAGTACCAAGTTAAATAGTGTTACCATGAAAACCAAAGTCTTCCTTCTTGCCAGAAATTTGATGAGGAGTAAACATTTGTATTTAATATGTAATTCACCTTAACTATTGATTTAGAAATAAGTAAAGGTACAGTATATTTCCCATCTAGTTTAAGGTAGGTTATTTGTAAGGCTTATTTTTTCCCAGTCTCAAGAGTACATAAGTAATTTTGTATACTGTACTATACTTACTTCATATCCATCTTTATAATAAACCACTTATAATTTGATAGGACCCTAAATCAAATGAAATAGCCTTTAATTTGAACATTAAAGTCTTCTATCCTTGCGATAAAATTGACTGGGAGTAAAAATGTTAATTTATATAATTCACCTTAAATATTTTATGTAGGAATAAGATCGGGTACGTTATATTCCCCTGCTAGTTTAAGCTAGGTTATCAATAAGGCTACTTTATCCTAGTTTAAGAGAGCATTAGAATTTATTACACTGCACTGTATATTCTTCATAGCCTAATTGTGTACCTTTGGTTATGCCATAAAAAAAAGTAGCTATTGTTTTTGTACAATTGGTTAACCTACATAGGAACAGGTTTATGAGTTTTTAGCTTATCCAAGTTAGACGTCCCTTAGACCTGGGTGTACTCTAGCCTAGCTTTCTTTAAGTATAGATAAATCAGGCCTAGCAGATACTTGTTTTATTTTATTTTTTTTTCTTAAGACAAGCTTTGTATCTTGTATGCTAAAGTTGAATATCTGAACTGTGCAATCGTTATTGCCTGTATGAAGAGGGTACTTTTGCAACAGGCCTTCATGTGTTCAGTCTCATTTCTGTGCTTCTTAATTTTTCATATGCAAAGACTGAAAACATCAATTTGTGACACTCTAAGTCTAAGCTAATGCCCACTAAAACATTGAGTGTGGTATAACCATACTAGATATCAAAAGTACGTATATAAGCACGCACTGTGCCAGCAATTATAAGGCCCATCAAAGATTCAAACTTCCTGAATGGGAGCACAAAAAATAAAGCTACTTAGCAAGGAGAACTAGATGAATATTGTATGATCTACATTGATTGGCTTGATGTTGAGGGGAGGGAGAGCTAGGAAAACGGCGATTGGTATGTTTGCAAACAAATATTCAAGGGTAAATTGTATACATGCTATAATATAGTACAGGACTTATGGTTGGCTAACACAGTACTATCACACTTACATGTGCACTGTAGTTCAACATTACTGGTAATCCATGACATATTTTTATTATTTTCTTGTTAGACTGGTACATACACAGCATTAATTTTTTCGATATCTGTTTGATGATAGTTATTGATCAAGAATACACAGTCTAGGTTGACCAGACTTCTGTTACAAATTTCATTTTGCTTCTAAAAATGTATTTCGTTGCGGAGTGTGTAAAAAATACAGTTATTATACTAATTTCTTTGGATCATGTATTATTTTTTTTTAGATAGTGTATGTTTTCATGATCATGCGCGTGTTAGGCTATGGTTTATGAGTAGCTTGGAGGTAATATAGCCTAGGCTAGGTTATTTCATATTTGTATGACAATATTTCGGACCTATTACTGCCAGAAATCGAGAGATTACTGTATATTTCCCACATTTTCTCAATGGATGTTTTATCAACTATGCAATCAAAGCTTAGTGTCCTTATAAATTGCTTGTCAATTTTCATTACAATAATCGTATTAAGCTTTGTTGTACTTCTTATATATTTTTTTTTATACCTTGTCACTTAGATACAGACAAAGTTGTGTAAATGTGTTCCTTATAGTAAAGCTCCATTATTAAGTCTCAAAGTTGTAAAGTGTTTTAACAGTGATAGATACTAAAATTAAATAGTAGCAGTGTATGGGGTCTGTGCTACGCAAAATAACTCGAACCAGAAAATACGCACGTGTTCTAATAAAATAAAATAAAAATAAAACTACGTTATTTTTTCGTGGTTTGAATCGGTTTTTAAACACAAAAAATTTGTTTAAAAAACCAGCTTTATTGTATCAGGGAGAGAGAGA
>NC_061091.1:18583089-18590589 GCF_015104395.2 Macrobrachium nipponense
ATTTTTGTGTACTACCAAGGCTGTTGAACATGATTCATTATTATTATTATTATTATTGTTATTATTTTAGGAGTAGGGGACATTTTTAATAAATATAAAATCGTTCCGTTGTTATTTTTGTGTACTACCAAGGCTGTTGAACATGATTCATTATTATTATTATTATTATTATTATTATTATTATTATTATTATTATTATTATTATTTTGGGAGTAGGGGACACTGTTGATAATCATAAAATCTTAGGAGTAGGGGACATTGTTGATAAACATAAATGCTTGCGATTAGGGGGATAAGCATAAAATTCCGGGAGCAGGGGACATTATTATTACTGATAAACATAAAATCTTGGTATTATGAGACATTGTTGATGAACATAAAATCTTGGGAGCAGGGGACATTGTTGATAAGCACGAAATTCTGGGAGTAGGGGACATTATTATTATTGATCAACATAAAATCTCGGGAGTAGGGGACATTGTTTATAAACAAAATCTTGAAATTATGGGACATTGTTGATAAACATAAATTCTTGGGTTTAGGGGACATTGTCGATAAACAAAATCTTGGGCGCTGGGAACATTGGATAGAATTATTTGGACTACTTTTCTAGTAAAATTAGAAATATAGACACCAATCAAAAGTTTTTGCTAAGACATATGGAGAACGTCTTGCGGACCACCTAAAAAGATCGAAAGCGAAATTCATTTTATAAATTGGTTTCACTAAGCGTATATTTTAAAGTTAACCCATTGCCTACTGTGTGTGTATACGTGTGTGTTTGTTTGTTTATGTTCAGTCTCCGATTTGGGCGAGGAAAGGAACACTATGGTCGCGTTTTCATTAATCCATTGCCTACTGTGTGTGTGTTTGTTTGTTTATGTTCGATCACCGATTTAGGCGGGGAAAGGAACAATGATCTCGTTTTCATTAAGATGTAGCTTTCCTCTGCCCGCCCAAACATGGACATGGCATCTAAAAGGGGGGAAAGGAATATATTATAAGAGATGTGAATTAGAAGAAGAGTCTCTCTCTCTCTCTCTCTCTCTCTCTCTCTCTCTCTCTCTCTCTCTCTCTCTCTCTCTCTCTCGTATGTTCTAATCAGCTTTCGGAAATCTTCTTACTCTTGAGTTACCTTTCATTATTATTCCGTTTGTTGAGTGAGGATCAAATAGGTAGGAAGGAGGGGGCCCCCGGTGGGAAAAAGCTACTTTGATGGACAAGGGAAAGAATCTTTCGATAGATAATAGCCAATGGAAACCAGTAGTTTTAAAAAATAGATTTAAAAAATGTCGTATTGAGACATCACCATTCTGTAATATATTTGTAAAGGTTTTTGATTTTACGAAATTTAGGATGTCAAGCTAAGAACTGGGACTTTTTCGGCCATTCGTTGCTCAAGACAGTGACAAGAGGGCGTTGGAGTGGTTGGACAGCGAAATAAAGAGGTCTAGAAAGTGAAGGATAGGAAGTACAAAGACTAAGAGAGGTTAGACTGCAAGTTAGAAGAAAGGAAGATGGAATGGAGGTACAGTAAAAGGCTTGATAGTGGGTAAAGCTAGGGGACGCTGCAAATGCCCCTTTAGCAATGCCTACAGTGCACCACGTGAAGGGCACTGATGATATTGCCTCCCTGGGGGAACCACGACATGCCAGGCGTTAGATGCTATAACGGGAACCTTACTATACTATACTATAATGGGCGTTATGTCTGTCCTTCCGTCCGTCTGTCATTCAATCACGGCCAAATGGCTGGTCTGATGGGTATGAAACTTGGCAAGGTTATAGTGGAGACCCCTAAGATGGATTATAATGGGGTTTCATCTTAATCCCCCCCCCCCCCCCCCTCCGAAGTGGGTGGGGTTGAGAAGGGATTTCCTGAAACTGAGCTGGTTCTGCCCGTTAAACGGGGTTGGTTATGCCCGTAGACTTAGTTACTTTACGAATTTATCATACATAATAGTTAAAAAAAAAAAAACACTAGCGAGTCACTTATATGAAGCAGCAGATATATATGCTTTCAGTAAGGTTGGTAAATTGCTAGTGACGGGAATATAAGGTTTGGTATGTCTGTGATGTCCTAGTTCAGAACGATTGTTAGTTGTTAGGGCTGTCAATGCCCCCAACGTGGTGCACTGTAGGCATTAAGTTGAGGTTATTTACAGCGCCCCTTCGGTCTCTAGCTGCAACACCTATCATTCCTTTAGCTGTGTCTCCGTCCATTTCTCTTTCTTCAATCTTTCTTTCCTTAACCCTCTCCTAACAAATGATTCGTAGTGCAACTGCTTTGAGGTTTTCCTTCTGTTACATCTGTTTGACTTCCAGTTTCCTTCCAGCGCTGAATGACCTCATCATAGGCCCCAGCACTTGGCCTTTGGCCTAAATTTTGTGTTCCATTCCATTTTAGAATTTTAGAGCGACTTTACACCAGATGCAAATTGAATTTATTTAAAAAAAAAAAAAAGCCTTGCGATTTGATATAAAAAATGAGGTATCAGCAGTTCTGTGGCACTAAGACGGATGCAAAGTTTTGTTGCAGAACTGAAGCCTTTCGGAAGACAGGTCAACAATGACGTCACACTTCTACCCTTCCCTCAATCGATAGTGTCATAGAGCCTTCTTGAACTTTGACGTTTGTGACATGCAAGCAGTCATTGCCGTGGAGGGAAAATTTGCCTCTGAAGCAATCACGTTATTGCATGGCGTGTCGTGCATGCAAGCACACTGATTTCATTCAGGTTTTAAAGCAACCTGGGATATAATTTCATTCATTTTTTAAAACAACTTGGGATATACCGGTAACTGCTGAGTCACGCTCCGTAAATCACCGACGCTATACCGTAAAAAAAAATGGAAATGTTTAATGTTAGTTTTTATATTCTTGGGAACAAATAGTTTTTAGTTTCTGGAGTACAAAGGCGGCAACGTAATGTTTTCTCATTTCCTGACTAGGCACGAACTGTTCTTCACTGTATTTTGTGTTGTGGATTTCCGGTATCATTTGAGTGCAAACGATGTATATCAAGATTATGTTCTGCAATATTTTGTGGCTTTGTATGTACCTTGAGAATATATAGAATAAATATTCCTTAGGGGGTATTGCCGTCAGTGGACTTCATGTGGTGCATTGTAGGCATTACTTAAGCTTCTTTCCAGCGTGCCTTCGGCCTCTAGCTGCAACCACTTTCGTTCCTTTTACTGTATCTCCTTTCATATTCTCTTTCTTCATCTTACTTTCCACCCTCTCCTAATACTTGGTTCATAGTGCAACTGCAAGGTTTTCCTCCTGTTACACCTTACAAACCTTTTACTGTCAATTTCCATTTCAGCGCTGAATGACCTCATAGGTCCCAGCGCTTGGCCTTTGGCATAAATTCTATGTTCTACTCAACTCAAGTTGAGAATTTATATATATATATATATATATATATATATATAGTATATATATATATATATATGTGTGTGTGTGTGTGTGTGTATATATATATATATATATATAATATATATATATATATATATATATATTATTTTAATAATTTGCTCACTTTTTTATCTTTTTATTAATTTTCAATTGTTTTTTTCGTTTTTAATAAGTGAGCTCTTCTTTCTGTACTTCCTATTACTTTCTGTCAGGTCTTTCAAATGAACAAATCCTTTGGAAGTTTGAATTTCAAGTCAATAGTCCCTTCTGTGGGCTTCTTCTGAATAATGATAATAACTGGTCCATTCTCTCTCTAATTCCTCTTACCTTTTGTGACTTCTTTTCAAATGAACACCATATTCTTTGGAAACTTGAATTTGAAGTCAATAGCCCTTGTGGGCTTGTCCCATATGAACAGGGTTCATCTTCTGAATAGTAAGATGAAATAATAAAAATGATAATAATAATCACTGGACAGCAGATATTTCACTGGGACTATCTATCGCGAATGGCCAATTCATTCGTGTACTTCAAACGAATGGCCTTCACATTAATAAAAGTCGGAAAAGAAATATGGCACATTGATGGATAACCTACATCCAGTATCCAATGTTGATAGGTTAGGTAGTTATGGCTGATGTAAACGTCTTGTCGAAATTGGAGTTTCTGTTCCTGTAAGTCGTTATCGGAAGCCATAACTTATTGCTTTTGTTTTGTTTTTGAAAGCGAACAATATTGGTAGAATTTGTCTTTTTTTTTTTCATGTAAAATATTGCACTGGGATTTTGGTCCCACAATTCGTTTGAAGGAAACATGTTTGTTATAAATATTTTGAATAGAAGAATATAGCCGAATTGATATGTCCATTAACTATTAATATTTATATTATAACCAGGTAGCGCGAAGTTTAATTTTGTAAGGAAAATATCAGAATGATTATATCCTAATATATTATTATTATTATTATTATTATTATTATTATTATTATTATTATTATTATTATTATTATTATTATTATTATTATTATTATTATTATTATTATTATTATTATTATTATTATTATTATTATTATTATTTTAATTTTAGCTGAGCATAAAGCACTATGTATCATGAAGATTATCATAAAGTGAATTATTATTATTATTATTATTATTATTATAGACGTTAGCACGCAGAACTAAGACGATTTCATTATAAAGGAAGATACCGAAATTTTACACAAAACCTGAATGCAAGGATAAATATAACTAGGCCAAACCTTTGACTGTTGGGAAAGCTGTGAATTACAACCGAGTCTCTCTCTCTCTCTCTCTCTCTCTCGTCTCTCTCCCTCCTCTCTCTCCTCCTCTCTCTCTCTCTCTCTCCCTTGTTAATTTAGTTGCTTTTTTTTTTTTACATCGTCCAGCATTTTTTACTTTATATTTCTCCACCTCTCGACCCACCCTTTCTATCGGGGCTGAACTAAGACTTGAAGGGCACCAGAAGAGTGTCTGTTAATCTCAGCGACCTCGAAAACTATGGATTAGACACTAATATCCTGTATTTTTTGACATTTTACTCTTCACCACTTCTTCCCCCCCCCCCCCCCCGCCCGCCAATTCCTATGTGGCTGAACGTGGACATGAAGGGCATCGGGAGTGTCACTGTTCTTCTCAGCGACCTCGAAAACCATGGATTAGACATTTACATCTGTCATTTTCGGTTATTTTTATGGGTCACCTCCTTACCATCTCCTCTCATCGGTCCCCCGAATGCCCCGACCGGCTTGAAAACTAATTTGAAGAAATGTAATTAGCACCAAATCGGCCCAAAAATAGGTAAGTCACATTCTGGAGGGGAGGGGGTGAGGAGAATTAATAATCTAATTAGCCTATGTTCGGAGCCTATGTTAGCTTAACCTCTGTGCCAAATTTCGTACTGATCTGTTCACTTGGAACAGACAAACAAGCAAACAAACAAACAGGCTTGTTTTCTCATTGATATTATATTATATATATATATATATATATTATATATATATATATATATATATATATATATATATATATATATATAGCAAGTCAGCAAATACACATAAAACCTCCAGGGGGATGTCCATGATACGAGATTTAATAATGACAATTTATTCTAAGAAACGTTTCGCACTTTAAATTCTCTGTGCATCATCAGTCTGAAAGAACATAAAGACACATTTATAAGTAAAATACAATAAAAGTGCAAAAAACAGGAATTCACATATACTAAAAATAGTCTTAAAATTATATAAAAGAACACAGTAAAAAAAACAGGTTAAAAGAGATGCTTAAGACACCAACCGTTCATTGTGAGGAGAGAAGATGGAATGAACTAAGACACGTTAAAAATAAACGACTTCAACTATGCCAGGTACAGAGTTGCTGAGGACGTATTACTGTTGAGGGAGGGAACAAGCTTCTTGATATATAAAGACTCAAGGTATATATATATATATATATATATATATATATATATATATATATATATATATATGTCGCCTCTGAGGCAAAGAATGTTTATCCACTAATGCACCGCTGAAGAACACGTATGGATTTTACATACCGGACAGAGAAATAGATCGCTAAGTCCATCCTGATTAATGTTTTGCTATTTTTTTTTAAGGTACACAGAGAGAGAGAGAGAGCTTTTACTTAATCGACTTCGTTGCTTGTTAGTAGTACTGTGTTATGCAGTGTGTTTGTATTTTTTTTCCGTGGGTGATACGCCGATACTCGTTGATACTCTAATTTTCATTAATAATCCGATACTCGTTAGACTCATAGTGAGGTTCGTATAACAGTTCATTGTGAATGGTTATGCAGGAGAGAAATTGGCGTGATTTAAATATTCTTTGCGCACGTGCATATACTCTACACTTGATAATGTGTGCGAGGACACACACATGTTTATATATACGTACACATGTATATATTATTGTATACAAGTATGTATAATTTATATTGCCCACACACACACACATTATATATATATATATATATATATATATATATATATATATATATATATATATATATATACATTGGAATCGATCCCCAGTCTTGAGTAAATGAAAGGTCAGAGCGCTACCAAAATATACATATATATATATATATATATATATATATATATATATATATATATATATATATATATATATATATTAATACATACATAGTTTATGCATTTTATACAACTGTGTTTATTTACATAGGCATTACCTTATCCATTTATCTTTCCACATCTAACGTTTGTTCTTTGCGTTGCCAGTTAATTCCTGAGTTAATGCTTCGTTGCATCTCCCATCTGTTATGCGTGCTTTAACCTTTGACTTTATATAACCCCCTGCATTCGTAATGATCTTGCTGCTAAATTTAACCTCTGCAGTGTTCTCTCTCCCTCCCCAGGTAGGGTTTTTTTATGTATTTGTTTCTCTATCCTTTCTTCTCGTCTTACTTTTTATATATATTTTTATTTTTAAGGGTGTTTGCGTTGTATAAGCGCTTTGTACTTTATTATTATTATTATTATCATTATTATTATTATTATTATTATTATTATTATTATTATTATTAGTATTATTATTATTATTATTATTATTATTATTATTATTATTATTATTATTAAGGAGGATCGACCATATTCACAAGGAACAAGGCCTCAGGGTGGGGTTATTGACTTGAAAGTCAAGTTTCCAAGAAATAATAATCCAATAATAATAATAATAATAATAATAATAATAATAATAATAATAATAATAATAATACTAGTAAATATTATTATTATTATTATTCTTCTTTCTTAGATTAATTATTTATTAATTAATTAATTAATTTATTATTATTATTTATGTTTTTAAATTACTATTATTACTATTCAGAAGATGAACCCTATTCATACAGAACAAGCCCACAGGCCATCGACTGGAAGTTCGAGTTTTCAAAAGATTATTATTATTATTATTATTATTATTATTATTATTATTATTATTATTGAATACAATAGCTGTTTCAACGGCATTTAATTTATATAGAATCTTCTCAATTCTTCTTATTATTCTTCTCGTC
>NC_061091.1:18595589-18598089 GCF_015104395.2 Macrobrachium nipponense
TCTAATAAAACATAGCGTATTTATTTTAATTTTCTTTGGTGAAACAATGTGCTGTATGCCATAGATTTTAGCACCTGGCCTGAGTAAGCTGGAGATACGATCACACCTTGTTTAAACTACTTTGTTGGTGGCTGCTGCCTGTACTGCCACTCCTTGGCAACTCTGTTAATTGTTATGATAACAGATCAGTATCGAACTTTGAGATCTGAAAACAAAACTGCAAATTGGAGAACAAATATATTTGAAACCTCTCATAGTTTTGGGGCGTCATGCTCCCTCAAAGTCTAAAGGTGAGTTTACACTAGGCTTCACCCCACGCTGCATGCATAAGACTCATCACCAACCACTCCTAAATTCTCGTTAGCCCCGCCTACTGGACTGCTCATCAAGAGTCACGCCACACCACTAAATCACCCTAATGAGCATTCCAGTAGGCAGGGCTAACAAGAATTTAGGAGGAGTTGGTGATGAGTCTTATGCATGCAGCGTGGGGTGAAGCCTAGTGTAAACTCACCTTAAGGCGTGTCTGTGTCCGAAACTGTATGTCATTTTGAATTTATTTGTCCTCTAAATCGTGTCTCTTTATTATAGTTCTTTCAACTATAATATTGTTTGCTTGCAACGGCGTATTACTTGAGCACTCTCTATACCCTTCATCCATTTTCTTCTTGTTAGTAGGTCTATGAAAAGAAAGATTTCTGTCCAAGTCGGTGTAATTTGAGTAAATTTGTCAGGAATGTGTACCCCATGTGTAAATGAAAGTCTCCCCTTGCCAGGAATAAAAGCGTAATCGCCTTTACTCATTTCATGAAATGTCTAAGCTTTTTAAATAGTAAAAGGAGACAGTGGTTGGAAAGCTTCGGTTCACATCAGTTGGGTTAATGTCGGTCTCATATACGTCATGGGTCTAGGTCTTCCAACTCTTCTGGTGCTCACGGGACCCCAGCAGACCCTTGTCACTCACTATTTAATGTCATTATAATTACTATTGTTGCTTTTCTTGACATCATCATTGCAATATTTATCACTACACGAATTAAATTCACAAATCTGCTTCTTTTAATCAGTTATAAAGGATGCCTGGATAAATGATATCACTGTTAGCTCCGGTGAGCCTGCTTCGCTCCCATTATCGAATTGAATATGGAATATGGGCACAAGGCCAAGCACTGGGACCTATGAGGTCATACAGCGCGGAAACGAAATCCGACAGTAAAAGGTCAGAAAGGTGTAATACGAGGAAAACCTCAAAGCAGTTGCTCTGTGAATCATTATTAGGAGAGGGTGGAAAGTAAGATGGAAGAAAGAGAATATGAAAGGAGGTACAGTAAAAGGAACGAAGTGGTTGCAGCTAGGGTCCGAAGACACGCTGCAAAGAACCTTAAGTAATGCCTACAGTGCACCGTATGAGATGCACTTGACATTCTTAATGCACGACAAGGACAGTTTTGGATTTCATTGCTTCATTGAATACCCACTGCCTCGTGAAGCGTTGGTTGCATGATTATCATCATTGCAAGCATCTGCACTCGAATGGCATTAAATTGATTTCGCTACGAAACTGATTGGGGAGAGGGGGGGAGGGGTTGAATGGGGGATGGGATAAGGAAAGAGAGAGAGAGAGAGAAACCTTTGCTTCTCAATGCACCATTGGGTGTTTCCCAGGGAACTGAATAAACTTCAAATGAAGACATATGACAACTCTCTCTCTCTCTCTCTCTCTCTCTCTCTCTCTCTCTCTCTCTCTCTCTCTCTCTCTCTCTCTAGTAAAATAGGAAAGGTGTAATACAAGGTCAGTATGGAATGCTTTGCAATACCAGATTTAAGATTCTCATGTACTGTAACATGTTATGTAAAAAGAAAAAAAAAATTGTCCTCTAATTTTGTCTAATTCTCGCCTGTAATTTGACAAAAGAATACGAAAAATAAAACAAAAAGAATGACGTGTCTTACATTTGAATGTGGGTATATACGAGTTTTTTGTTTTTTTGTTTTTACGTTGGTTGAGTTGGTCACGCTACTGTGATTCATTCATAGAAAACGGACCATTAAATTAAATGACTCCCAGATACAAGTACTAGGTATAGACGAGTATAAAGTGCGCTTCTTGAGTTTTCACAAAGCTTTACCAATTTTTTTCCATGCGTGGAGGAAAATAGATTTGTTGGATAGGTTTTTTAACGATTATTTTAATGGAAGTAGGAATAAAAAAGGTAAAAAATATTACACGATTTTGGGATAAAAGTGTGAATCTTCGTAACCTATTCTTTTAACACCTAAAAGTTTGTCACTTCTTTACATAAAACTTTGGGTTAAAAAGTGAAAATAGAGATGAAAACAATTGATTTTAAGTAGTAATAGTGTAACGTTGCTTCGTCTAAGAGCCGTGTGTATTTTATTTTATTTTATTGTATTTATTTGTAACGAATATAACTTACATTTTGTGTTCTTATGTCCAGAAAAAGACTGATTTTATAAGTTTTTTTTTAACGAATAATTA
>NC_061091.1:18600589-18603089 GCF_015104395.2 Macrobrachium nipponense
AAATGGTTCTTTGATATATAACCATCTTTACCCACATCTCTGAAGTCATCAGCTATTAGTAACAATCACACGGAATGTTCATTCGTCAATTGTTTAGTACCAGTCAACTTTTTAGTATGAAAGCAGTGTCATATTATTGTGTGTAAGTTATAATTTCTCAGTGGTTCGAGAGTCAGGGTCCAATTCATATTTGAATTCCTCAGACTTGTTACTTTTATTAACGACTAAACAAAAACCATAAACGTGTTCATGTGTAAGGCCAAAGTTCATATTTGCATTCTTTAGTCTTCTAACTTTGATTGAGGATCAAACAAGGGCATAAACATGCATATATGGCAGGTCATAAATCGTATTTGAATTATTCAAACTAGCAAAGCTTAACGACGAAACAAGCGCTTGAACGTCAGGTCAAGTCAGGTTAGAGAACTTTCGAAATTGTCACAGTACCATCGATCCCTTGAAGATAAAGGGAGTCAAACTATACCTTACCCAAAACGGTTTTAAAGGAGAGAGGAGGAGGGGTCGACGCCCCCAGGTCAAATGATAATGACAATTTTTATGGCAGGTCTTATGGGCGCGGGAGGGAAATTGAGACTTATAAGATACAGCGGATGAAAATCTGAAAAAAGAAGAATAAAAAATACGTTCCATAGCTAACAGGCAGGTGGTGGTCACAAGCGCTGACAGATGTACGATAATGCAATCCTCGTACGGTATTGATTCCTTACCCTCCAACACCACCCACCCACCTCTATCTCCCTCTCTCCTTCTCTCCACCCCCACCACAACATCCCCACCACCAAAGACCAAAGCACCTTTTTCTTCTCTCCCCTCCCAGTAATGCAATGTACCTGTCCCACGTACGTTAACCCCCCCCCCCCCCCTCCTTACTAGTCCCACCCATCAATTCTTTTTAGTCTCGTATTGCATTGCTGTCTGTTCATGGCCCCTGAGTTTCAATTAGCTTCCATAATATTTTTTTTTATGAACTTATCTGCGTAGTAAGTCTAAGTGGGTTAATTAGCTTCTGTATTAAGTCTAGATGGTTAATTAGCCTCCAAGATATTTCCTGATCATGTCTTCATTATAAATTTAGGTGGTTAGTGAGCTTCCTTAGTAAAACTAGGTGGGTCAATTAGCTTCCATAGGCAGTTTAGGTGGTTAATTAGCTTCCATAGGCAGTTTAGGTGGTTAATTAGCTTCCATAGGCAGTTTAGGTGGTTAATTAGCTTCCTTAGGCAGTATAGGTGGTTAATTAGCTTCCATAGGCAGTTTAGGTGGTTAATTAGCTTCCATAGGCAGTTTAGGTGGTTAATTAGCTTCCATAGGCAGTTTAGGTGGTTAATTAGCTTCCATAGGCAGTTTAGGTGGTTAGTTAGCTTCCATAGGCAGTTTAGGTGGTTAATTAGCTTCCATAGGCAGTTTAGGTGGTTAATTAGCTTCCATAGGCAGTTTAGGTGGTTAATTAGCTTCCATAGGCAGTTTAGGTGGTTAATTAGCTTCCATAGGCAGTGTAGGTGGGTTAATTAGCTTCCATGGGCAGTTTAGGTGGTTAATTAGCTTCCATAGGCAGTTTAGGTGGTTAATTAGCTTCCATAGGCAGTTTAGGTGGTTAATTAGCTTACATAGGAAGTGTAGGTGGGTTAATTAGCTTCCATGGGCAGTTTAGGTGGGTTAATTAGCTTACATAGGGAGTGTAGGTGGGTTAATTAGCATACATATTAAGTGTAGGTGGGTTAATTAGCATACATATTAAGTGTAGGTGGGTTAATTAGCTTACATAGGAAGTGTAGGTTGGTTAATTAGTTTACATAGGAAGTGTAGGTGGGTTAATTAGCTTCCATAGGAAGTGTAGGTGGGTTAATTAGCTTACATAGTAAGTGTAGGTGGGTTAATTAGCTTATAAGGAAGTGTAGGTGGGTTAATTAGCTTCCATGGGCAGTTTAAGTGGGTTACTTAGCTTCCATAGAAAGTGTAGGTGGGTTAATTCGCTTCGATAGGAAGTGTAGTTGGGTTAATTCGCTTCCATTGGAAGTGTAGGTGGGTTAATTCGCAACCGTAGGAAGTGTAGGTAGGTTAATTAGCTTCCACAGGAAGTGTAGGTGGGTTAATTCGCTTCCATAGGCAGTTTAGGTAGGTTAATTAGCTTCCATAGGAAGTGTAGGTGGGGTAATTCGCTTTCACGGGAAGTGTAGGTGGGTTATTTAGCTTCCATAAGAAGTGTAGGTGGGTTAATTAGCTTCCACAGGAGGTGTAGGTGGGTTAATTAGCTTCCATAGTAAAATTAGGCACGTTAATTAGTTTCCATAGGAAGTCTAAGTGGATTAATTAGCTTCCGTAGTAAAACTATGTTGGTTAAATAGTTTTAGAAAGTCTAGGTGTGTTAATTAGCTTCCATAGGAAGTGTAGGTGGGTTAATTAGCTTCCATAGTAAAATGAGGTGCGTTAATTATTTTCCATAGAAAGTCTACGTGGATTAATTAGCTTCCGTAGTAAAACT
>NC_061091.1:18605589-18608089 GCF_015104395.2 Macrobrachium nipponense
TATATATATATATATATATAATATAACATTTTGCGTCATGTTAAATTCGTAATCTTATCTCAGATCTCTGTCTCTCTCTCTCTCTCTCTCTCTCTCTCATTTTTTACCTGATACATAAGTAATTGTAAAAGCCACAATGCCCTCTTACTTCTCGAATTCTTCGCGATCTTTTGGGTACGCTTATCACTACAAAGCCTTAAGATCCAAGCGCAAGAATATGAACAAATTATGATATTGGTAGCGGGAAACGAACCTGTGTTCCAAAATCACGATGAAGTCACAAATCTGGCATGTATATACCTTTATCCTTCTCGTGGTCAGGTTGGCAACGTGACCTAGTCGTGGTACCGATATCACGATTTCTTCATATTTCTTTGAAGTTGGATCTCAAGGCATTGTGGTGACAAGCGTATCCCCCCCCCCCCAAAAAAAAAAAGAATTTGAGAAGTTAAGAGGGCATTGTGGCTATTATAATTACACATGTGTTGGTAAAAATGCTCAGTATATTCTACACACACACACACACACACACCACACATCATATATATATATATCATATATATATATACATATACTAATATATATATATATATAATATATATATATATATATATATATATATATATATATCCGTAAGAATTCAGTCTTTAATTAATAATGGTTTTAAAGCGAAAAATAGGGACAAAGTATATTGTAAGATTTTCCAGAAGGATTCACTGTTTAATTACTGAAGGTTTAAGATGGTAAAACTCCATTATAAAAAGGGCAGACAGCAATGATTCATTATCGAGTAAAGAGGTTGGTTGTGGGCGGAGCCATCTTACAAGAAAAAAGTGGCTGGACCAAATTTTCACAGTCATTAATTCTGTTAATGACCTCGTTTAACTCACGGGGTAGATAGATAGCTGTAAAAAGTCCATTTTTCTTATCATCTTAATATCTTTAGGTTCCCCTCAATTTATGATCAGAGCAGAAGGTGAAGGCGAGCAGACATTGTGACGCCAGTTCTAGTAGCCATAAATCAATCAGTCAATATTGCAATACCTGGTCTTATAATGAGGACAAGGATTGTGAACAGTCAACCCAGGTCAGTCAAAGTTGTCATAACAGCTCTTTCCCTGTAGAGGGGGTTAGTGCCGTCAGTGCACCTCACTCGTACACTGTAGGCATTACTTCTGGTTATTTGCGGCGTCCCCATAGGCCGCTAGCTGCAACCCCTTTCATTTCTTTTTATTATGCCTCAGTTGATATTCTCTTTCTCCCTTCTTACTCTCCTTCTCCCTCTTCTAATAGTTGTTTCATAGTGAAACTGCTTTGAGGTTTTCCTCCTGTTAGTCCCTTCAAACGTTTTGACTCTCAGTTTTCTTTTCAGCACTGAATGACCTCATGGGTTCCAGCGCTTGGCCTTTGGCCTAAACTTTATATTCCACTTAATAACAGTTCTATATAAAGCCTGAGAGAGAGAGAGAGAGAGAGAGAGAGAGAGAGAGAGAGAGAGAGAGAGAGAGAGAGAGAGAGGAAATCTGTTGTTAAATTACAGAGTATACATATTTCTTAAAGAAATTAAGTTTCCCCTTTTTTCCAAGATAATGAGAGTGTGTTAATTTCCGTAATAATTTTCAAAGTAAGGTGATACTTTATACAAAGTAAATATTTGATTTTTGAAAGTGGAGACGCTCGTAGTTTTACATTTCATTATTGAAAAGCTCTTGTTACTTTTAAAAGACTAAGAAAAAAATTATCCTTTCCTTCAGGCAACTGAATATTTATAAGATGATTTTAATTCTCCTCCTCTCTCTTTCCCTCCCCCCCCCTCTCCTCCTCCTCTCTCTCTCTCTCTCCTTCCTCTTCTTCTCTCTCTCATAATTAATTGTCATGTTGAATCATATTCGTGTTGCTGGACTAACTAGATTCAAATATCTCTCTCTCTCTCTCTCTCTCTCTCTCTCTCTCTCTCTCTCTCTCTCAGATAACAATTGTTTCATGTTGTACTCATAATCATGTGTTTTTGCTGACGAACTAGATTCAAATATACTCTCTCTCTCTCTCTCTCTCTCTCTCTCTCTATCTACGAAGATTTATGCTTTGCTTAAAATAACACCTAAACGCGCCATTATTGTTTCAGAAAAGAAAAAATAATTTTTTCGGTTTCATAATGATAAAGTTTATGGAGTTTAGCGTCTAATGTAAATGCACTTTCCTAAATGGAAATGAAAGCCTTTCTAGTTCTTACAAACATGATATATTTAAGTGATAATATTTAATTGGTATCTTCAGACACCATATTAATGCTCGTAAATAATGGTGGATTTGAACCAAATCACATTTTTACTACTATTGTTTTATTGTTTTAATTGTATGTGATGCAATAAAAAATAATAGGAAAAATGGGATGTTTTTTATTATATCACATTGCCATTCAATTGGTTATATACTGAAGACCAATTTGCCCCTTAGTATAACCAGTTGAAGGGCAATGTGATACAATAAATCAAATCCC
>NC_061091.1:18610589-18613089 GCF_015104395.2 Macrobrachium nipponense
ATAAAATTCCCACCATTCACAGAACAAAATTCTCTAGTGCTTAGAAAAACACTAACTAAAAATTCTCCAGTGCTTAGAAAAAATTCCCTTTATCTACAAGAAAATGTTCTAGTGCTTTCCCTTCATTTACAACAAAATTCTCTAGTGCTTCGGAAAAATCCATTCATTTACAACAAAATTCTCTAGTGCTTAGGAAAAATCCATTCATTTACAACAAAATTCTCTAGTGCTTAGGAAAAATCCATTCATTTAGAACAAAGTGCTCTAGTGCTTAGGAAAAATCCATTCATTTACAACAAAATTCTCTAGTGCTTAGGAAAATTCCATTCATTTAGAAGAAAATACTCTAGTGCTTAGGAAAAATCCATTCATTTAGTACAAAATTCTCTAGTGCTTAGGAAAATTCCATTCATTTAGAAGAAAATACTCTAGTGCTTAGGAAAAATCCATTCATTTAGTACAAAATTCTCTAGTGCTTAGAAAAATTTCCTCCATTTAAAACAAATTTTCTAGTGCGTAGACAAATATTCTCTCTCTTTAGGACAGACTTCTGAAGTGTTAAGGAAAACATTCTCTCCATTGAGGACTAAAATTCTCTAGTACGTAGGGAAAAAATCTTATCCTGCGTAGGGCAATTACTTCCCCCTTCCATTTCCTTTCTCCTCCATCCCCCTCCCCCCTCCTTCCTCCCCCTCTTCTCCCTCCCTCCCCTTCTGCAATTGTAGCTATTCTTGCTTTATTTCCCCAGGGATTAAAAAGGCAATGAAATATAACGAAGAACACCAAGCTCTTAAATCTATTCGATATTGCCGTTGCTGCACCTCAGCGCGGCCGGCGCGCTTGCGCGTTTTATTCTGAGGGGAGTTTTGTATCTGGAAAGTATAATATGCCGCTGGGGAATTCTCTCTGAAGTTTTCTGAAACTTTGGCCTGGTTCCAAAGTGGAATTGAACAGAAGTTCATTAAGATGCTCTTAATAGATTGATTGTGGACATTGTCTCTCTCTCTCTCTCTCTCTCTCTCTCTCGTTAGTTTTCTGTCCGCCCTCAGATCTTAAAAACCCCAAAGGCTAGAGGGCTGCAAATTTATATGTTGATCCTCCACCCTCCATTCATCAAACATACGAAATTGTAGCAAAATTGCCTCAGTAGGTTTTACTATATTTCCGGTTAAAGTTAGCCATGATCGTGCGTCTGACACCTCTATAAAAAGTATATCTTAGTTTTACCAGACCACTGAGCTGATTAACAGCTCTCCTAGGGCTGGCCCGAAGGATTAGATATTTTTACGTGGCTAGGAACCAATTGGTTACCTAGCAACGGGACCTACAGCTTATTGTGGGATCCGAACCACACTATATCGAGAAATGAACTTCTATTACCAGAAATAAATTTCTCTGATTCCGCGTTGACCGAGCCGGGAATCGAACCTGGCACCTCTATAGGTGTCAACAACACAGGCCACCACTGCCTTGGCTGAAAGTTTCATGGGCCTCGGCAGAGAGTTTCATGTGCCGTTGCTGTGAGTTATAAACATTATAAGCTGTACAGAATACTCGATTACGCCGAAAAAACTCTCTCTCTTAATTTAAGGATAAATATGTGTACCAAAGTTGGTTTACAATCAGATGACATTTGCTTAGTTTCTCCAACTACCTAATAATATGTTGTAGAATGATGTAGCCTATGGTACAGTGATGAAACAGAATGTAGAATGATGCAGCAGAATGTGGAGTAATGTAGCAGAATGTGGAGTGATGAAGCAGAAAATAGAATGATGTTGCAGAATGTGGAGTGATGTAGCAGAATGTAGAGTGATGAAACATAATGTAGAATGATGTAGCAGAATGTGGAGTAATGTAGCAGAATGTGGAGTGATGAAGCAGAAAATAAAATGATGTTGCAGACTGTGGAGTGATGTAGTAGAATGTAGAGTGATGAAGGAGAAATTATAATGATATAGCATAAGTGGAATAATGTAGCAGCATGTAGAGTGATGAAAGATAATGCAGAATGATGTAGCAGATTGTAGAATGATGTTGCAGAATGTTGTGTGATGTAGCAGAATGTGGAGTGATGAAACAGAACGTAGAATGATCTAGCAGAATGTGACGTAATGTAGCAGAATGTAGAGAGTGATGAAACAGAGTGTAGAATGATGTTGCAGAATGTGGAATGATGTAACAGCAGAATGTAGTGATGAAACAATGTAGAATGATGTAGCTGAATGTAGAGTGATGCAGCAGAATGTTGAGTGATGTAATAGAATGTAGAGTGATAAAATAGAATGTAGAGTGATGTAACAGAATTGAGAGTGATGAAACAGGATGTAGAATGATGATGCAACAATGTAGAATGATGTAGCCGAATGTATAGTGATGCAGAGGAATGAGGTCATGCGAATGGAAATGAGAACGTCCTGCTTTCTTCGTGTTGACATTTATTGCCAGTGAAATGGGACTCTGGGGAATTTGTATGTTTCATAATTTACTCTGCTACGGA
>NC_061091.1:18620589-18658089 GCF_015104395.2 Macrobrachium nipponense
CTGTTTTGAAACCATGTGCAGAATGGTAGAGAGTTTCCTTTCCTAAGAGGTTGCTGGGGCTCTCTCTCTCTCTCTCTCTCTCTCTCTCTCTCTCTCTCTCTCTCTCTCAGGGTCTCCTCGGTAGCTGGAAAAAATGGTACCGTGCTTCCAGGAAAAACGTTGGCAGCTAATCACAGCGCGTGGAGTACCAAAGACACTAATAGCCTATACGTTCATCAACGTCAGAACCACTCTGCCATGATGATAATAGAAATGGAAGTCGATGTCAGAGCCAGCGGCGGGTGTCTGGAACGAAGGCCCTGCTGGAAGAAGGACATGCTGCAAGAATTCTCTGCTAGAAGAAGGTCTTGCTGCAAAAAGGCTCTTCTGGAAGAAGTCTCTGCTGGAAGAAAGGTCTGCTGGAAGAAGTCTCTGCTGGAAGAGGGCTTTGCTGGAAGAAGTCTCTGCCGGAAGAGGGCTCTGCTGGAAGAAAGCCGTGCTGTGGAAGAAATCATTGTTTAAAGCCCAGCTGGAAGGCTTAGCTGGAAGAAGACCTTGTGGAAAAAGGCTTATGCTGGAAGAAATTTCCACTGGAAGGCCCAGCTGCAAAAAGTCTGCTGGAAAGCTCAGCTGGAAGAAGACCCCCTGCTGGAAGAAGGCCCAGCATGAAGAAGTCTGGTGAAAGGCCCAGTTGGAAGAAGGCCTAGCTGGAAGGCTCAGCCAGAAGGAGGAGGTGCTGGAAGAAGACCCCCTGCTGGAAGAAGTCTGGTGAAAGGCCCATTCGGAAGAAGGCCTAGCTGGAAGGTTCAGCCGGAAGGAGGAGGTGCTGGAAGAGGGCTCAGCTGGGAAGGCCTGTGCTGGAAGAAGGCCCAGCATGAAGAAATCTGGTGAAAGGCCCAGGTGGAAGAAGGCCTAGCTGTAAGGTTCAGCCGGAAGAAGGAGTTGCTGGAAGAAGGCCCTGCTGGTGAGGTGATATTCATGAGCCCAGGCACAGATATGGAACTCGTGGTGGTTGACTTGATTGATTGCTGGACAGGTGATGCAGCTGCCTGAGACACATACAGGACTGGTGGTGATTGACTTCCTCGTTGGTTGATTGAATGATTGGCAGCTGGCATCAGCCAAACTTGTGTGGTTTGATGATGGAAGTTTACTCGCATATGAAATTTTGGGCGGCCTAAGTTTAGCCTTACGCCGAGGTAGGTCGTGATGTAGATAATTTGTATATTTTTTCAAAATCGTATTATCATTCCTATTTTTTGTCCCATTGAATAGTCTCTGTCTCTCTCTCTCTCTCTATAACAAATTAGGAAAATGTTAAGCGGTATATCTGTATAATTTCTCTCTTCTACTCCAGTTTAATCGAAAGGTAGACACAATCTCTCTCTCTCTCTCTCTCTCTCTCTCTCTCTCTCTCTCTCTCTCTCTCTCTCTGCGTACTTGAGTACGATCCTGTGGGGTCATGGGGGGGAGGGGGGAGACTTCGGTCAATTTTATTTTATTTGGTGTGAATCTGTTGACCTGAGGAGTAAATTATGTCCCCATTGGTTAGTCGTATCTGAAGGGTTGTAGCCATTAGTGGGGAGGGGGGGCCCCAAGGGCAAGGCAAGGGCAAGGGGGTAGCAACCTCACCCCGAAAGAATTTCTAAGTATTAATTTACCGCTAACATTCTCCAGAGCGTTCTTTTTGAAATGAAAAAGATATTTGATGATGTATATATATATATATATATATATATATAAATATATATATATATATATGTATATGATCACAAGTAACACGTGAAGATTGTATATCAAGAGCCAGCAGGAACAATGAAAAGCAGCAGTACCTAGTGCTTTCGTGTATTCTTGATACACCTCATCAGGGTACATTATATAAAAGAATGAAAAATAGCTTCGAAATATCAAAGGTAAACATAAAAACAAAAAAGTAAAATACAGAACAATCAAACAGCCTAGTCAAGAAGCAAATGGTCCACAGCCTAGAATTGCACTTAAAGGACAACAACAAATGGAAATGGAATTACTGAGCAGTCTATCACATAGTTACAAAGTTGTCAACAATACATTTCGTAAGCCAGTTATCTAGTTTATATTGTCCGTTGCTAATATTAAAAACACTACTTGACTTATATTTTATTATACTAGATTCTATCATGTTTCTTTTAATAATATCTCTACAAAATAAAATTTCCTTTGAATTGTTCCAATTAATTGCGTGATTAAAATTATTCATATGTAAAAATAGAGCACTCGATGTACTTCCTGCACGTACACAATATTTATGTTGATTTAATCTTGATGCCAGTAGTTTGCCACTTTGACCAATATTTTTTTTATCACAATCTCTGCATGGAATTTCGTAAATGCAACCCGTTTGTAAACGCGGAGAGTTCCTTATTAAAATTGTTCTTACAGACTGAATGTTACTAAAAACAACGTTAACATTAAAAACTTTAAACATTTTTGGCAAAGAAAGAAACCTGTTGTCAAAGGGTAAAACAAGCAAATTACTAGGGTCAAAAGCCTGTACATGGTCCACTGCATAAAATGTTTTCGTAGCCTTTCTTAAAGCAACATCAACTAAAAATACCGGATACTTCAATTTAAAAGCAATATCATAAATCTTGGTAATCTCGTCTTCTAAAAATTCAGGACAACAAATCCTTAAAGCTCTTAAAAACATGGAAGAGAATACAGAGAGTTTAACTTTCAAATGGTAATTCGAGTAAAAGTGACTGTAAGAACATACATTTGTAGGTTTCCTAAAAACCGAAAACTTAAATATGTTACCCTGTCTATGCACACTTACATCTAAAAATGGCAAAACTGAATCTTTTTCCTCCTCAAGTGTGAACTTTATAGAGGGAGCTAGCACATTTAATCTAATTAAAAATCGGTTCACATCCTCACACAAAGGCCATACACAAAATATGTCATCGACATACCTAAACCAAAGAATATTCGCAGGTAAAATATTTGATAGAAGTTTCTTTTCAAAAAACTCCCATGTAAATGTTGCTTAAAAGGGGCATAAAGGGTTCCCCATAGCCATACCAAACCAATCTGCTCATAGAATTTACCATCGAAAGTAAATTTTACATTCCTTAATCCACAGTTTTAGTAACTCTAAAATGGTGTCAGTTTGCAGAGAGAAATTCGTAGTTATCCAACTCATCAGCTAAAAATGTTAACAGGTCGTCAACTGAAATTTTTTAGTAAAAAGGGAAACTACACAACACACAGCACACACACACACACACACACCCACACACATATATATATATATATTATATATGTGTATATAATATTATATATATATATATATATATATATATATATATATATATATATGCATTCATACCTACACATCATTCTTGAAAGGTTTGCTAAAGGTAATTTTGTTGTTTTCTTGTTTCACCAATTATATGTATTATGTATATATATATAATATATATATAATATATTATATTTGTATATGCATACATACACACACACACACACACACACACACACACACACACACATCATATATATATATATATATATATAGATATATATATATATATTATGCTCACACACACATATATATGTAAGTGCATGCACATGTGAATACGTATGATACATACAACACATACAGTACAACACATAAAACAAAACGAAACATAACTGCAGTTATATTACCAAGAACCCTCAAGATAAACCCAGGTAATTTCAACGTCTCCCGCCAGAGGCCTCCACCACCACCACCACCGTTATCCATTTTCGTACGTAATAGCTCAACGGGGAAATTGCTCTCCAGACCCATTTCATGTGTTGGCGGGAAACGGGGTTGGGGGGGGGGGGGGGGGGGGGGGAGCCTGAGAACAACTGTATTGTGTCATTTAAATTTATGGTTGTATTCTTCAATGCAGTATTATGTTATTTTACTTATTGGAGTTTATTCCCATCAGTTGTTTTTGCGAGCATTTGAAGCCAAATATTATATATAGCTAAATATATATATATATATATATATATATATATATATATATATGTATAATATATACTATTATATTATATATACTTTATATATTTCATATGTATATATTTTATATATATATTATATATATATATATATATATATATATATATATATATATATATACATATATGTGTGTGTGTGTGTATGTGTATGTGTGTGTGTGTGTATAAGTGGAATCACGAAAATGTTGAACGTGAAGTATACATATATACATATGCATATATGCTTAAAAAATCACAGTAGATGTACGTGACTTCATTAAATAGGCGAATACCACAGGAAAATGATAGACAGAAATTCAAGCGCTTTCGTCTTTACTTAGTAAAGACGAAATCGCTTGGTTTTCTGCCTATCACTTTCCTGTGGTATTCGCTTACTATTAATTATATATATATATAATATAATTAATATTATATATATATATATATATATGTGTGTGTGTGTGTGTGTGTGTGTGTGTGTTGTGTGTGGTATGTATGTGAGTGTGTGTGTGTTCAAGTATAAGTATTAATATGTAAACTTATGGTTGTGTATGTTCATGTGTTACATGATCCCTCTCACCAACGAGTCCCGTAATGTAGTCAGATTAAAACTTGGACAATGTCTAGAAAATTCTTATTTGAAATAAGTATCAGGCAGTGAGTCGACTGAGGTGCGTTGCATATCGATAATACTTATTATGTACGTAAAAATTATACTTGTATTAATTTTTCTATGTTTATACATATATATGGATATTTGGTTTCAAATTGGCTTCACACAGGGAGAGAGTACGGATGTTTGGTTTCAAATTGACTTCACGTAGGGATGGAGTATGGATATTTGGTTTCAAATTGACTTCACGTAGGGATGGAGTATGGATATTTGGTTTCAAATTGGCCTCACACAGGAAGAGAGTATGGATGTTTGGTTTCAAATTGTGCACGTGGCAGATAGTCGTCGATTACAATGAATAGCAGATAGAGTTGGAGAGGGCGTTGGGCTGGCAGTCTCATCCTTAGTATATCTATGAGACCTCTGAACTGATTAACAGCTCTCCTAGGGCTGGCCCGAAGGATTAGATATTTTTACGTGGCTAGGAACCAATTGGTTACCTAGCAACGGGACCTACAGTTTATTGTGGGATCCGAACCACACTATATCGAGAAATGAATTTCTATCACCAGAAATAAATTCCTCTGATTCCGCGTTAGTAGAGCAGGGAATTGAACTTCGGACCACCGGATTGGCAGCCGAGCTCGAAAACCACTCGTCCAGAGAGGAACTAGTCTCATCCTAAAAGAGTATAACGACTATAAGGAATATGCCATGGGTATTGCACTGCATTTTGAGAAAAAAAATATTTTCTCATCATGAACTATGCAGTAAACCTCTCTCCCTTTCTCTCCAGAATAATCTCTCTCTCTCTCTCTCTCTCTCTCTCTCTCTCTCGTCTCTCTCACTCTCTCTCTCTCGTCTCTCTCTCTCTCTCTCTCTCTCTCTCTCTCTCTCCAGAGTAATACCTTGAAATACTGTGAAGTAGTCCCGAGGAGGGCGTAAACGCCCAGTGCCCTCAGATGTATTACGAAGCATTCAAGAAATACTGTTCTTGCAATTATATTACTGACATTACTGCAATGCGTGAATTGCTTGCGATAAACGTTGCAGTAAACGCGTGAAATGAAGGCTTGTTTTCATCATGGAATGCAAGAGATATTCCAAAGTGCATTGGTGCATAATTCTCAGCTGGGAGAATTATGTAGGACTGTGTAGAATTGTGTAGAACTGAAAAAGAATGTTCAGGAAGTTGTTTGGTTTTGTCTGTTTGTTTGTGTGTGTGTGTGTGTGTAAGGGGGTGAAATTAAATTTTTTCCTTTAAAGTATAGGGAAGTGTTTGACTTTGTGTTTATTTATGTGTGTGTGTATATAATGTTAAATTAATTCTTTTAAGTAGGTCCGTAGCTTAATGGGTTTAGCTCGGTAGTATATGTATATTTATTCTGTATGTATGTATACCTTTTATTTGTTATGTATACAGGATAAATTATGAAATTTGATACATGTAAGTTTTATGTTTTACATGCATACATACATACATACATATATATATATAATATATATATATATTATATATTATATATATATTATTATATATATATACTTTTATAATATATTTATATACATGTATTATAATATTATTATATATATTATATATATATATATATTTATATATGTGTATGTATGTTATGTATAACATTATCATAAAAAAGTATACATATGTACTGGATAAATATACATATACTACCAAAAACTCCTAACCCATTAACCTGCGGATCTACTTCAAAAAATCACTTACCATCCAACACACACACACTCACACACCCAAAGGCAAACATTTTCTTATACCTTACAAAAATGTAAATTCACATCCTTATACTGCGTATATATATCATATATATATATATATATATATATATATATATATATATATATATATATATATATATATATAATATATATATATATATATATATTATATATATATATCTAATATATATATATAATATATATATATGTTGTGTGTGTGTGTGTGAGGAACAAGAGACTTTTCCTGAATACCAATTAAGCCCAGTGTCCCGTACAGTTTGTCTCGCCTTGCCTTACTAAACTACGGAATTTAACCACTGTAACTAAGTTGCCTTTTCCCCCAAAGGAGAGAGAGAGAGAGAGAGAGAGAGAGAGAGAGAGAGAGAGAGAGAGAGAGAGAGCCTCTGCTTATCCAGTTAGTTAACGTTCGGACCAGGAAACAAAGGAAGCTCTTTCGCATATTAAGCCTCGCGGAATTAAAGCCTGGGCTTCCGTTTCAATTTAGTCGTCGTTGTTGTATACGTAGACTTCACAGAGCTCGGGTTAGTCGGGAAGGTTCCTGTAGACTGACGGGTTTCTTCCTGTGGATATTGAGTCAATCCTGCTATGCATTCCATAGGCTGTTAGGTATATCTTAGTTTTACCAGACCACTGAGCTGATTAACAGCTCTCCTAGGGCTGGCCCGAAGGATTAGATATTTTGACGTGGATAGGAATCAACTGGTCACCTAGGAACAGGACCTACAGCTTATTGTGGGATCCGAACCACATTATATCGAGAAATGAATTTCTACCACCAGAAATAAATTCCTCTGATTCCGCGTTGGCCGAGCCGAGAATCGAATTTCGGACCACCGGATTGGTACCCGAGCGTGAAAATCACTCGTCTAACGAGGAACTATCCAGAGGCTGTGAAAGAGTGGTTTTCGTAAACAACTTTTCAACCGACTTATAACGCCAGCTTGATCTTCAACAGCAGTTTCCATGTTACTAAAACACGGAGGGTTTTTAACATTATCCTAATTTATAGTAGTACACTGAATTCAACGATATGCATAGTTAAGCCGTTTACTTTTAGAAACAAGAGTAACTCACAAGACCAACCAACTTCTCGTCTTTCCCAGACCGTTTCGAAGAAGTTTTTTGTTTTTGTTTGTTTGTATGGTGCTTTTACGTTGCATGGAACCAGCGGTTATTCAGCAACGGGACCAACGGCTTGACGTGACTTCCGAACCACGTCGAGAGTGAATTTCTATCACCAGAAACACACATCTCTCACTCCTCAATGGAATGGCCGAGAAGCGAACCCGCGACCACAGAGGTGGGACGCAAACACCATACCAACCACGCCACTGAGGTGGTGCTTTATGACCTATCTGTGATGCAGAACCATCCCCCTTGCTTATCGATTAAAACGTCATTATTTAAAAAAATATATATATCGCCATACAATTTATTATTTGCTTTAAAAAAGTTTTCGTATTGCCCAGGATAGGCAATGTGACATTTAACCATACTAAGTCAAACAATCGTTTGATAAGGTATAGTGGAGGACGCGCTATACCGGATAGTTGGGTGGCTAAGCGAAGCTTTAACCTCATTTTGTTAGGTAGAAAATTAATGAAACACATATGGCAATGCACAGTACTTCCGAAATATTAGGACAAAGTTGGAAACACTCAGTGCCTTAGTTGCACGGAAATACATTAGTTGGTTTAAAAGTTGTTTACGAAGAATGCCATGTCATGGCCTCTGAAATGCGTAGTAGTATAATAATTCTTAGTGTTCCTTGCGGCCTCCCTTCGACCCATCCTAGTTGCAACCCCTTCCATTACTTTTACTGTACCTCCTTTCATAATCTCTTTCTTCCATCTTCCTTTCCTCAACCCTCTCATGGCATCATCGTGCAACTGCTTTAAGGTTTCCCTCCTGTTACACATTTCAAGCCTTTTTACTCTCGGTTTCCCTTTCAGTGATGAATGACCTCATAGAATAGGTCCCAGCGCTTGGCCTTTTGCCTAGATTTTATATTGCGTTCAATGGCATCTTTTCAGAATAATGGCGATTTATTTTTACAAAGTTGTTAATAAATGCCCGCTTAGCAAAATCAAGGACTTCTTTCTCGTACCAAAGTCTATAACAGATTGCCATTAATTTCA
Source organism: Macrobrachium nipponense (assembly GCF_015104395.2). Lineage (NCBI taxonomy): Eukaryota > Metazoa > Arthropoda > Malacostraca > Decapoda > Palaemonidae > Macrobrachium > Macrobrachium nipponense. Next base: position 18,629,101 of record NC_061091.1, read on the forward strand.
GTTAATTTAATTTCATTCATTTATTTTCAGGCGATTGCAAGACTCTGATTGCATTGCTCATACATACATACATACATACATACATACATACATACATACATACATACATACATACATACATACATACATACATACATACATGCATGTATTTACGTAAAGTTCATCTTTTTTCTGTCGCTGCATTTATAAATAGTTAGTAGATGAATAAATAGGTACACGTAACTTTGTTTACATATTACGTTGAAGTGCACAGAAGCATATACGTAGGATCCCTCTCTCTCTCTCTCTCTCTCTCTCTCTCTCTCTCTCTCTCTCTCTCTCTCTCTCTCTCCGTAGAAATTCCAGGGATGGGAAAGTAGCCTAAGGGGGCGGATTCTCATTTGCATAGGGTAATTCGGTCACGCCAAAGCTGAAAAATGTCCTTCTCTCCGTTCGTCTTATACGGAACGAATTCGACTTGTTCGTCGACGCCGAATTAGTGGTACTCGACGTCGAATGAACGGTATTTGACGTCGGATGGGAAGATATTCGACGTCGAAGGAATTATGTTTTCGTCGGATGAAACTACTTTGATGTCGAGTTATTGATATTTGACGTCGAATGAATGGTATTCGAGGTCAAATGGACGATATTCGACGTCGAATGTAAAGATATTCGACATCGAATGAACGATATTCGACTTAGAATGGATTTTAGACGTCGCATAAACGAAATTGGGCGAAGAACGAACGATATTGCACGTCGAATGAACGACGTTCGACATCAAATGAATGATATCCCATGACAAATGAACGATATTCGACGTCGAATAAGTGGAGGAGGAGAGGAGGGAGTTACTCTTGTTTAATTCAGTAAAGTAACTGGTTATTTGTTTCTCTTTGAATGTACAATTTATTGTTATGTTATATACTTTCGGGTACGTCATTTTTTTATGTTTTCTTTAAATCTTGTATTTTGTACATTTTCAAAATCATCCTTTTATTTCTTGGTGATATTGTTTGCATTTATTCTATTTATTTATTTATTAAAGGGTGATAGAGAGAATACTTAAATACTTAATAGAAAATTGATTACAGTGCTTATCAGCGCTGATAAATGTATCGGCACAGCTGTTAAGTGGGGATCAATGCCGATAAATGGAGATCTGCACAGCTGTTAAGTGGGTATCGGCTCAGCTGTTAAGTGGGATTGGCGTCGATAACCGGGGGAGTCTACGTATATATTGAAAGAAGATAAAAGATATCCAATTGTGGTAGACATATAAAGTATGACGCTAATTAATAGATAGTTTGTAATTCACTCTTCTTAAGAAAGGAGACTTAGCGTCCCTGGGGTCGTGACTTACCATGTCAACAAGTGTAGTTATTTGCTAGTTATATTTCCATAGGACATTTGTTTTGGAGTTCAACATTTTCTATGTGTCTTATGCACGAAGGATAAATGCTGTTTGTAAGCGTTTTATATATCAAGTCATTGTTGTCGTCAGTGTAACAAAAGCCAAATACTCCTAATATAATCAAGGCTTCACTTTAAGATAGAAAATGAAAATAAAAGACACAAGGTGCTTGGAACGTCCATGATTTGGAAACCGAAGTGAAGAAAATTATAGAAAATTATGTATAATATATGTAAGTATTCTATGCACTGATTTATTCCTTGTCATTGTAACAAGAGACAAATAACTCCTACATTATTAGGGCTTCTCTTTAAAACAGAAATATAAATTAAAAGAAGATAAGTTTCTTTGAAAGTCCAAGATTTGATAACTGAGGCAAATGAAAGATTAAATCTAAATTATTATTTATATGTAAGAGGTTTATGCATTGATTTGTTCCTTGTCGTTGTAATAAAAGACGAATAAACCTCCATCATTATCAGAGCTCCTTTTTCAGAAAAGATAAAAGAAAATAAGCGCCTTTGATTGTCCGAGATTGAAAACTGTGGGAAAGAAATATTGAATCTAAATGATTATGAGAATGTAAGCGTATTATTTGTTAATTTATCGGTTTCCAATTTAGAAAAAAAAGGCAAACAAAAGCCTCTTTACAGCAAAAAGAAAATAAAAAGGAAATAGGTGCATTCGAACATCCAAGATTTGAAAACTGAGGAGAAGAAAATATTGAATCGGACCCTCTTAACAAATGTCAGTTGTCTCATAATTCGACTCCCGGATGCCATTATCTGAGTTTGCTCTCTGAAATTGGATTCACTCTCGACCCCCCCCCCCCCCCCCCCCCCCGGCCCACCTGCCGGTTGAATTTCTAATAGTTTTCTTCTGTAATACAAGTTCCCCATCTCGGTTATCATTATGTGCTGTTATTCCTTCCTCGCGTTCTTGTCAGCATTATATTACCTCATTCTCCACAGTTTCTTAAGATTAAATGTTCATAGTTATTTTTTTTACCGTGTTAGTTTTCTGTAAAAGAAAACTATTTTGCTGGCTTGTCAGTTCGTCCATCCATCGCTCTATTCTGTCCCCCCCTTAGATCTAAAACAACTACTGATGCTAGAAGGCTACAAATTGAAATTGTGATCATCCACCCTCCAATCATCAAACGTGCTAAATTGCAGCCCTCTAACCTCAGTAGTTTTTAAAATCTTATTTAGGTTGCAAGTTCGCGCATGGCTCGTGCGTCTGGCAGCACTTTCAGGAGGCATGGGACGCAACATCACTCTACCGTATCTGGTGAGCAACTGAAACGCTATCAGTCATAGCTGATGGTTTTATACAGCATTATACGTCGTACAGAAAACTCGATTATGCTAAAGAAACCTCGGCGCATTCTCCACTAGTTTTGCATTTTCTCTTTTATGTTACAGAATTACCTTTGTTGCCTAACATTCCTTTGGATGTCGTGTAATTAGAACAAAAGTAGAAACGAAGACGCAGTGCATTACTAAATTAAAGCAAATAACCTTGTGTTTTAAACATTCATTTATATATTCATCTATTTATCTATTAATATGTTCATTTATCTTTTCTTCTTTTCTAATAATCGATCTCTTCTTCTGTATATCCAATTATCTTCTGCCATTTCTTTGAAATGAACACCATAATATTTTTTGGAAGCTTGAATTTCAAGTCAGTGGCCCCTGTGGTGGGCTTGTTCCATGTGAATAGGGTTCATTAAATAATAATAATAATAAAATAATAATAATAATATAATAATAATAATAATAATAATAATAATAATAATTTATTATGATATAATAATAATAACAATAATATAATAATTTGGAGAAATCGCTTTAATTAAGATGATTTCCATAATCGAATCTTCAGTTTCCGGCTGATTTTTCTCAGAATGTTATCCCCTGTTTGAAGTCGCCTGATGAATAGCTATGTCTGGGCGTTTTGATCGAATTTTGTGCCACCGTTCTTGAAATATCACGTTAAAATCGTACATAAACAGAGTTGCAAAGGATAACCATATTTTTATTTCATTAAGATGTAATTGGTCCTTGGGAGAAATAAAGGAAGTCTGAATGTGTTGGTGGTCTGTTCATGCAGTGAGCTTAAGAGACCGTAGTTGAAGATTGTTTATGTATATATATATATATATATATATGATATATATATATATATATATATATATATATATATATAGAATATGTATAATAGATGTATATTTATTTATTTATTTATTTATTCATAAGCAATTAAGTGACTTACAACTGTTATGGCAGTGTTCTTACAAGAGGCATATGAAGCTAAATATTGTAGACACACTGAAATAAATTGGTGAATTAATAATCATTTGTAAAATATTTATGAGCTCCGGTGACACTGTTTTGTCGCATAGTTTCTCCCCGTGGTTTTCAGCAGTGGGTTTTTTTAAATTTTTTTTTGAAACTGATAAAGGAATATTTACACACACACAAACACACACACACACACACACACACAGGCAGACAGGCACTTGCAAAACAAAACAGTAATCTCATACATCAATCTACAACAGTGAGGAGGAAAAGACTGTATATATAAATGAAATATTGAAAGTGATATAGTCGAGTGATACATTCCTCTCTCTTCTCTCTCTCTCTCTCTCTCTCTCTCTCTCAGCGCACCGGAGAAAAACCAGGAACCTAATATCACAGCCATGCATGTCAATGAAGAGATACGACGAGCAGATTCGAAACAGCGCAGTGGTAGTAGGCAGTATAGGTCAAAGGTCACGGTCGTATTTTTGGAAGTCATGGAGAATTCTCTCTCTCTCTCTCTCATAGGTCTCTCCTCTCTTCCTCTCTCTCTCTCTCTGTGTGTGTGTGTGTGTATGTGTGAAATTGTCCTCGCGACTCCATTAGGGTAGCGTAACATTAATCAGAACAGGAATTTATGTGAATTACAGTAAAAATTACAGCAGTCGTGTGATTGCTGTTGCTGCTGAAGAATTCGAAATTGCTGTAACTCTCAGTTGAAGTAATGTTCCCAGAATCCATTTAACGACATGAAGTGATATTTTATCGTGATGCTGTTTCCAGAATTTATTTAACAACAATGTAATATTTCTTCACAATATGATGTAGTACGCGATTGCTGTTTTTATTTTAACTGAGGTCATTTATATACTTTGTCTTTGAGCTCATTGAAATTGAGATTAAGATTAAGATTAGCTAGTTGATTTGTATATTGAATTGTGGTTTTCAAATCTCATATTCTATTGACTCCTTAGGGGTGTCCGGGTAGCGCTGTCAATGCACCTCGGGAGGTGCACTGTAGGCATTACTTAAGGTTCTTTGCAGTGTCCCTTCGGCCTCTAGCTGCAGCCCCCTTTCATTCCTTTTACTGTGCCTCAGCTCATATTCTCTTTATCCATCGTATTATCCAAGTTTCCTAATAGTTGTTTCAAAGGGTAACTGCGACGTGTTCGTCCTGTTGCATTTTAAAACCGTTTTTGCTCTCATTTTCCCTTTTAGTGCTGAATGACCTCATAGGTCCCAGGGCTTGGCCTTCGGCCTGAATTTTGTATTCCATTTGATTCCTTCCTGCCTGTTGAATATAACGTTCTTCATTTATATAGTTCGTAAGGCATTCGTGCCAGACTTCCACCCAAAGGTAAACAGGAAAATCAGAAAGTTAATTACCACCAATTCTCTGCCGTTCCTGCTTCTTTGAAGTCTCGCTTTACTGTTAGCTCCTTGTTGAACGAGTGGTTTACGTGCTCGCCTACCGATTCGGTAGTCGAGAGTTCGATTCCCCGCTCTGCCAACGTGGAATCACAGATATTTGTTTCTGGTGATTAGAAATTAATTTCTGAATAATGTGGTTCGGATCCCATAAAAAGCTGTAGGTCCCGTTGCTAGGTAACCAATTCGTTCCTAGCCACGTCAAAATATCTTATCCTTCGGGCCAGCCCTAGGAGAGCTGTTAATTAGCTCAGTGGTCTGGTTAAACTAAGATATACTTAACTTCGGTTTAATGTTAATTTTTGCGGGATGATGTTCAGAGGTAACTAATGCATTGATTTGAATTGGATTACTCTGTAATTGGATGTGGCTGTTTTGATATGTTATCGAGCAGTCATAATAGAGCTTAAGTAAACAAGGCGTGATCCGACTTCCAGCTTACTTGGGACGCTTGCAAGTTTTTCCCCTTACACATAAGTTTTAACCATTATATTCCCAACTTTTAATGTAAAATAAAACATGCTATAATCTGCGGTCAAATAGAGCCTTGTTTCACCAACGAAAATTAAATTGAATGCAAATATTTTCTTGTAAACAATGCCACTTTGTATTCTTACGTAAGCAACCTCGAGCAGTCACAGGGAAAAAGTATAGATCTTAGAGAGAGAGGAGAGAGAGAGAGAGAGAGAGAGAGAGAGAGAGAGGATGCATGCAAGCAGTGGTAGGAATAAAAATATACAAGCCGGGGAAAGTTAATGATCTTTGAGAGAGAGAGAGGAGAGAGAGAGAGAGAGGAAGGAGAGGAGAGACGGAGAGGATCCCGAGAGAGAGAGAGAGAGAGACGCATGCAAGTTTTAGGAGTAAAAATATACAAGCCAGGGAATTAAGAGGTGAAAGGTTGGGAGGAATAGAGGGATAACACTAAAGAAGTAGTGAGAGGGAAACAAGGATGAGGGAGATAGTGACAAGCGTTAATGAAAAATAGAGAGAGAAGAGAGAGAGAGAGAGAGAGAGAGAGAGAGAGAGAGATGAAGAGTAATGAGATCATTTAGCAGGGTGAATTCTTTTATTGCTGATTTGTGTTGGGTGGCATTTCGCGTGAAACATTTTGCGAGGGAACTTCTTAAAAGAAATTTGACGTCGTTAATTGGCTCCATCCTTTGTTGGATTGTTCATAAACCTTGTCCATCTTTACTTTGATGCCAGTCTTGAAATTGCATGAGACATGTTCGCTAATTATAGCTTAAGATTTTGAAGCCTTTGATGATGACAGTAACGAGTCGTCCATTTTTAGGCAGTGTCAAATGTGCATTATTATTATTATATTATTATTATTATTATTATTATTATTATTATTATTATTATTATTATTATTATTATTCAGAAGATCAACCCTATGCATATAGAACAAGCGCACCACAGGGGCCATTGACTTGAAATTCAAGCTTCCAAAGAATATTATGGTGCTCATTCGAAAGAAGTAACAGAAGGTAATGGTATCGACGGTGATTTTATCATTGACTTCATATTCACGATGGATGGTGAGAGGCACACACTTGATACTTACCTGAAATAGGAGGTCAGTGGTAAAATCACTATCGATGCAGATAACTAATAAAAAAATTAAAATAATGCATGTTCAACACTGCCAAAATATGGGCGAAACGTTTCAAGATTCTTGTGAACATATTCTTATTGTATTTCCGTACATTGTAGTGGAGATTCAGATTCCTTATTTTTACATGAAATTATAGTAATGAAACGCTAATTTTATATTTATGAGATATCCAGAAAATGTTTCTCGCTATAGTGAGCAGTAATCATAGCTATGATTGTTTCTGAATCCATGTAAGTTTTGACCTCTCTTCTCTCCTCTCTCTCTCTCTCTCTCTCTCTCTCTCTCTCTCTCTCTCATATATGTATATGTTTATGGTATGTAATATACATAACAGTATATATACATATATTTTATATTATCTTATATATATATATATATATATCATATATATGTATGTATATGTGTTGGTGTGTGTGTGTATTGTGTGTATATATATTAAAGACATTTGTAGCTTAAATACTGTATATGAATCACGGTGATATGATAAAATTCATTCACACAACCACACACACACACACACACACATATATATCTATATATAATATTATATATATAATATATATATATATATAAAAATATATATAATATATATATATATATATATATATACATATATGTATGATATCGATATATATAATATATTATATATATATATATATATATATATATAAATGAATTTTATCTCATCACCGTGATTAATATAGAAGCATTGAGCTACAAATATCCTTTAATATCCGATTCGCTCTACCTCGGAAACAATATATTTTCATATATGTTAACCAAAGGGAATTGCTTAGTTGACAATAAGTTCGTCGTCTCGTGGGATCGATCCAGCGATAGACCTGAACTCAGGACTGCAGTGTGGTTTAATGCGCGTCCCTGCAATCCTGAGTTCTGGTCAGTCACTAGATCGATCCCACGAGACGACGAACTCATTAGCAAACTGAAAAATTTCCCTTCGGTTAACATATATGGAAATACATTATTTCCGAGGTAGAGCGGATTGGATATAACGGGCATTTGTAGCTTAATGCTATATATATATATATATATATATATATTATATATATATATATATACTATAGATATATATATATATACGATATATATATATAGATATATATATATATATATATATATATATGTGTGTGTGTGTGTGTGTGTGTGTATCGTGTGTGTATGTACGTATGTTTATGGACACTAATACATGTATGCATGTATATACGTGTGTGATAATATAATATATATCTATAATATATATATATATATATATATATATATATATATATATATATATATATATATATGTGTGTGTGTGTGTGTGTATATAAAAACAGCCATATATATACTTACCATTGATACATACCTACACACATGATTAGTGCCCATATACATTCTGTTTGCAACATAATCAAGAGAAGTAGTGCAGTTGTCCGCCGGTATTAATAATAAAAGACCGTGGAAAAACGCTTGCATATGTCAGGTTTCAAAATGCTAAATATATATTACCCTCTCGTTCAGAATTAATTCATTATTTTACGTGACGGGGACAGTCGGCGCTGTTTGCTCAGTGAAGGTCCATAAGGGTCACGTGCCTTTGTGCCTTGATGTGAAGAAGACTTACGTGAATATATTTTTTTTCTATCGTAATTCTGAAATGATAATTGTACGGTGGTGAAAGGATAGCTTTGGAACAGTGGTTCGTAACTTTTTTATTACCACGCCCCTCCCCCCCTCTAAGAGTTGGTCCTTCCCTCCACCCCCCCCCCCCCCTTTGCGCATAGAGAAGGGGTTTCGAGAGATAGGGAGAGAGGGAAATAAATAATTACAAAGCGTGGTAAGCCCAATGAGTCTCACTAGAGTATAGGAAACTAACGTTATAAGGGAATACTTTTGCATTTTTCATAGACTTCTGGATATTAGTTCCTCACTCTTGCAAAGAAAATAACGAATATAATAAGAGAATTTTTTTTTATTTCTCCCTAGGGTTCGCGCCTCCCCTGGAAATTGCTGACCCCCCCCCCCCCACCCCCCCCCCCCCCCCATCTCCCCCGCTCCCTTGGTTGAGAGCCACTGCTTTAGAATGAACTGTTCGTAATTTAAATTTTGACCGGGTCATTTTCAGTTCTAATTGTGTCTTCGTGGTTGCAATATTGTTGACCTAATGTCATAATATTAAACGCTGTTCTTTTAAGGAAACAGCCGTTTTCTTTTTTTTTCCCCTTTTTCTTTTCCGTTTTCAATGACTTGTTGAAAGAGAGCGAAAGTGTTCAATGGTTTTTTTTAGACTTACAATATTTCGATCTTTAAAATACGAGTTTAAAAGAGGCAAAAAGAAAAGATATGAAATCCCACCTTCTATTTTACAATATGCTATATGATTCGTTTGCATAATTATTAATCAGAAATAATCTGGAAAATATAGTTTGCATTATTTCTTATCCAAATCAAGACAACCTATTTATGAGTAGGTTTGCCTCCATTAATAGATACTAGATTCCGTGGCTTTAAAAGCCACAAAACTGTTGCAAATATTACCTATGAACACAATAATGATTATTATTTTCCAGAAAAGGAACCCAATTCAAATGGAACAAGTGCACTACAGGGGCCACTGTTTATTTGAGAGAAGTAACAGAAGGTAACAAGAGATACAGAAAGATGAGATCAGTTGTTATTATTGTTATTATTATTCAGAAGATGAACCCTATTCATATGGAACAAGCCCACTACAGCGGCCATTGACTTGAAGTTCGAGCTTCCAAAGAATGTGGTGTTCATTTGAAAGAAGTAACAGAAATAGGAAACATAGACAAAAAATATAAATTATTAGAAAATGAGAAACCAACAAATAAATAAATAAGTAGATAACAATGTAAGTGAAATATTAAAGTAAACGGAATTCTTGTAGGGAGGCCATGCGTTGCATCTCCGCATGGACTCGAGAGGTTCCAACTGCGCATGAGCGGTAGGTGTAGGTGCGGCGACCCCATCCCCTCTCCTCGCAGAGTTAAAATATAGTCTAGGGAGTCATACAGTCACTTTCTGTACCCGTTGTTTCGAAGAAAAACACGCAAGAATTGGTGCATATCGAAATTCCCAGCAGTAACGTGCGCTCAAAAACAAACAGTGGTCTGGAGACAGTTTATGTAAGGAATGGGGTGATTGTATTATTTCATTCAAGTGTTTTGTCACAATAGGTATATTGTTAAAAAATAGCCACAATTATATATATCAAAAATATTTTCTATGTAAAAATAGAACAAAGACTTTCGAACACCTGAACGGTGTTCTTCATCAGTGTAACGTAACGACACTGATGAGGAACACCGTTCAGGTGTTCGAAAGTCTTTGTTCTATGTTTTTACATAGAAATATATTTTTATTATATAATTGTGGATATTTTTTAACAATTTTTTTTTCACGAAACTGTGAATTTCTTAACAATAGGTATATTGTCATGTCTTATTCACATCGTGGGAAGGAATTCATTGCTCTTGATTATACAAGGTTTTTTTCCATCTGTCCAGCCGCCTGTGGTGTTTATGTATGGTAACACTGCGTCCGGGGCTTTAGATAGTCACATTCAGCTAACATTCAACAATAATAACAATATCCTATTTCGAATATTAACGGTGTAATTCGCATACAGTAAATTATTAAAACGCTTTTCAGTTGCAAATGTACACCCAAATATCCTTTTATTTACCTAAAATTTACACATAGCGTAACTATTTAAACCCCGGGAAGCAGTGTTACCATGTGAAAACACCACAGGCGGATGGACAGATGAATAAAAAACAGAGTATAGGTGTAACTGCTTGTTTTTCCACATATGATGAGCAACGGCTAAAATCTTATTTAGGTGAAATGACTTCTTTTTCCCATGAAAAATTAGCTACGCGAACTAAATCTTAATTAGTTGATATGAATTATTTTTCCATTAAATGATTAGCTACACGAACTTAACATTAATTAGGTGAAATTACTTTTTTACTCCTCGGATAATGAGCTACGCGAACTTAACATTAATTGAGATTACTTTTTTACCCCTCGGATAATCAGCTACGCGAACTAAATCTTCATTAATTAGTTGAAATTAATTAGTTCCCCTTTAAATGATTAGCTACACGAACTTAACAGTAATTAGGTGACGTTGTTTTTTACCCCACGTATAATTAGGTAAACGAACTGAATCAGAGTTAGTTGAAATTACTTCTTTGAAAAAAGATTAGCTTTATCCTACTTACCTGCTGGCTGGAGTGAGTGTCGGTGCTACTTCCGCAGCCCATATCTCTCTATGACATCCTGGAAAGAGAGACAAACAAATAAAAGATTAAAATATTGCAATAAGACATCGTCCGTAGGGGGGTAGTGCCATCAGTGCACCTCACGCGGTGCTGTATAGGCGTTAACTTCTAGGTTCTTTGCACATTCCTTCGGCCCCTACCTGTTTTACTGTACTTCTTTTCATATTCCCTCTCTACCATCTTACTTCCCACCCTCTCCTAACGATTAATTCTTCGTGCAACTGCTTTGAGGTTTTCCTCCTGTTACACCTTTGAAACCTATTACTGTCAATTTCTGTTTCACCCTTGATTGACCTCATAGGTCCCAGTGCTTGGCCTTTGGCCTAAATTCTATAATCAATTCAATTCATTACAGTATTTAGAAACTTAACTTCCGTACGATTTAATCATCATTTTAAATATTTAAAAAATGCCAGCACTGATCACTGAAAAGTTAGTGGTTCAAGACAAAATTAAACCCTTTTGTATCCAAAGAATTTCTCTCTCTCTCTCTCTCTCTCTCTCTCTCTCTCTCTCTCTCTCTCTCTCTCTCTCTCCACAATGGCAAGAGATTTAACTTTATCTGTGGAAAATAGAAGAATAGCTGACATCCTGAAATTTTATCCCCTTCGCAAATCCATTCCATTGTTGGGTCAAGTTTCCCATGACAAAAGCGTCGAATCTAGTGCTTTCGGACCCCTGCCCTCTCTATTAAAATGGATGTTCTCGTCTTTTGCTTTCATATTCGTAGATTGGTTTGGGCAGCAGCGATGCCGTTTTTTCCTCACAACATTGGCTTTTAGCAGTGTTACCATAAGCAGTTCTGATTTTTTTTTTACGTTATTTATGATTTAATGGTTAGAATGGTATTTTCCGATGTCGAATTATTTTCCGTGACGAAAAAAACTACACATCACTAGCTTAACATAAAGTATTTTGGACGAATGAAAATAAAGGATTTCAATAAAATTCATTATTATAAATAAGCAGGGTATGTTTTATAATTTTATTTATATAATAAGACATAAAAAGGCAAAGTGAAGAATTTTATTCTCAGTGCCGTGGCCTGTGGTCGGAAAAGCCACGGGAGGTTGCCAGATGACACCAGAAAGTCACACTAGTAGACGAAATTCCTCAAAACGGCAGCCCTGTTGGTCAGTGGCGTTTTCAGCTCGCTCGGTTTTGATTACGTAGGGGGAGAGTGCCGCCAATGCACCGCACGCGGTACACTGTAGGCATTGTTTAAGGTTCTTTGCAGTGTCCCTTCGGCTCCTGTAGCTGCAACCACTTTCATTCCTTCGATTGTGCATCCATTCGTATTCTCTCTTCCTTCTTACTTTCCTTAACCCTCTCCTAACAATTGTTTCAGAGTGCAACTGCTAGGTTTTCCTTCTGTTAAGCCTTCCATACTTTTCCACTCTCAGTTTCCCTTTCAGGGCTGAATGACCTCGTAGGTCACAGCGCTTGTCTTTTCGCATATATTTTAATGTTTTTCATTCATTTGATCATACATGAGTTTCCCTGGGCATTGGCTCTGCATTGGACAAGAAATTTCAGGGATCACCGGGTATTTCCACCCAAGGAACAGTCTTCAGTATATGAACTCTTTCATTCCAATTTGCCACTAAAATTGGGTCTCATTATATGGCCTCTTTCAGTTTAATCTGGCAGTAAAATTGTGTCTAAGTATATGGACTCTTTCAGTTCAATTTTGCACCAAAATTGGGTTTCAGTAAATTAACTCTTTCAGTTCAAGTTTGCACAAAAATTGTGTCTGTATATGAACTCCGTTAGTTTAATTGGGTAATGAAATTGGATCTTATTATATGAATTCTTTCAGGTCAGTTTTGCACCAAAATTGGGTCTCAGTATATGAACTCTTTCATTCCAATTTGGCACTAAAATTGGGTCTCAGTATATGAACTCTTTGAGTTCACTTTGGCTCTAAAGTTGGATCACTAAATGAATTCTTTCAGTTCGGTTTTGCCCTGAAATTGGGTCTCAGTATATGACCTCTCTCATACAAGGCATTCGGTAGGTCGTTATATTGTTAAAAATCATAGTGTATTTTTCTACAACATAAAATATCATGATTACATTCCCATGGTTTTTTTTGCACTTCTGTCGCTCATATATCGTGATGTTTATGTCCTGCATAATTCTCTTCCATGTGATATGAAATTGTTGTAGCATAACGAACGTAATGAAAGTGTTGTTGGAAACATTTAGTGTCATTTTGAATTTCGTATGTGAATATGTAGACACACGCACTACAAATATGTGAGTTCTATAGTGTTAAGTTTTTATAAATGGTATTTAAAAATAAATGTATGTGTTTTGCATATCGCGTTTGTTTTTAAATATGATATAGGTACATATATGTATATACATAAGATACATGAGTATGTGTATTTATATATATAGATATATATATATCTATATATATATATATATATATATATATATATATATAGATATATATATATATATCTATATATATATATATATATATATATGCGTATATATATATATATATATATATATATATATATATATATATATATATATATATATATATATATATATAGAGAGAGAGAGAGAGAGAGAGAGAGAGAGAGAGAGAGAGAGAAATGTGTTACATGACTAGTGTATGATTACCATTTTCCTTTCCTCAGCTCTTAATAACACACCGAATATTCCACTCACGTTGGAGTTTTAGGAAGGATTCTCGTCGAGGATTAAGGTCTAGATTTGTGTGCGTGTGTGTGTGTGTGTCCTGCCCTCGACATACTCCGTATTTTCTTCCCTTGCGTGTGTGTTTTTTTTCTTAAGGGTCATTGACTTCCAGGCCTTAAAGTCTGGGTATAAAAATGAGTTTTTTTTTTAATTTTTATATTTGATTTTTTTTTTCTTTTGAAAACCACAAGAGTCTTGAGGACTTTGAGAGAGACTGACGTTGTGGAAGTTTTTTTTACGTACATCTCCTTCATAGATCTACATACATCTTCAACATGCATCTCCTACATACATCCAAATACATCTCCTTCATGGACCTACTACATACATCTACAAACATGTATCCAAATACATCTACAAACATCTACATACTTTTCCTACATATATCTCCTTCATAGATCTACATGCATCTCTTACATACATCATAATACATCTCCGTTGATCTACAACATACATCTACGTACATGCTTCCAAATACATTTCCCTCCATACATCCAAATACATCTCCATTGATCTACGACATACATCTGCATACATACTTCAAAATACATCTACATACATCTGCATACATTTTCTACATATATATCTCCTTCGTATCTGCTATTTACTTCTTCTGCATGCATTTTCTACACAAGTCGCCTACATGTATCATTTGCGTAAATCTCCCACCTACATTACATGCATAGATCATCTACATTTATCTCCTACACGCACCCACATACATCTTCTACATGCATCCACGTACGTCGCATACATACATCTTTTACATGCATCTTCTACATACATTTCCTACATACATCTTCTACATACATCTCCCAAGTACATCTACAAACATGTCCTACATACATCTGACATCGTCTTTAAGTTTTACTTTCGTCATCGAAATTCCTATGTAACTGTGGAGCACTTCTTTTGAAGTGACCATCGCTTTCTTTCTTTCTTTTCTTTGTATGGAAACCTTCTCTCTCTCTCTCTCTCTCTCTCTCTCTCTCTCTCTCTCTCTCTCTCTCTCTCTCTCTCTCTCTCTCTGTTGATCTTGTGGTTTATCATTGTCAGCCCATGATTGGTCTGGTATGCGAATAACTTTTTTAAGATTCTTGAAATATTTAGTTAGTTGAGAGAGAGAGAGAGAGAGAGAGAGAGAGAGAGAGAGAGAGAGAGAGAGAGAGAATAAATATTTTGGGAGCAATGGTCAGGTGACGATATTCCCCGTGAAGAAATAAAGTTCCTTGAATATTTCCAAGACGTGAATGAAGAAAGCTATATATCTTGGTAACCTTTAGAAATATTGACTTTTGTTCTGCAGTAAATTACTTCGTAATGAGGTCAGACGTCGGAGCTATGTGGTCTTTATATATGCTATATGTTTAGATGACTCATTGTCGTGGAAGTATTTTGTGTTTGAATAATTGATTAATCGATAGTTCGAATAGAATTGAGTTTATAGCGATAAATGAAAACTAACATTTGCGTTGTGGTGGTATGCCAAGGTTATTTGACCTATACTCTGTTTTTTCCATCTGTCCATCCGCCTGTGGTGTTCGCGCATGGTAACACTGCGTCCCGGGCTTTAAATAATATCGTATTTCGAATATTAACGGTGTAATTCGCATACAGTAAATTATTAAAACACTTTTCAGTTGCAACTGTACACCAAGATATCCTTTATTTAACTAAAACTTGCACATAGCGTAACTATTTAAAGCCCGGGACGCAGTGTTACCATACGCAAACACCACGGCGGGTGGGCAGATGGAAAAGAACAGAGTATAGTGTTATTATTATTATTATCATTATTATTATTATTATTGACTTAGTTTTATTATTATTATTATTGTTTAGAAGATAAATCCCTATTCATGTGGAACAAGTCTACAGGGTTCATTGGTTTCAATTTAAGCTTCCAAAGAATATGGTGTTCATTTAGAAGAAGTTACAGGAGATAATAGGAAAGGCATAGAAAAAAGGTGAGTTAATAAGAAAGAAAAGTATTTGAATTAATAAAAAAACGATACAAATATAAACAAAGTAGCAAAACACAATTGTACTGTTGCAGGGTAGCACTTAAAGTTAATTCTTATTCGTGAGTACAAAATGACGCAAAAGTAGGTACACACACTGTAAACATCCCTTTGAAAAATAGTCGATAGTCTTATTTTTTGCCATCGTACGAGAGTTGCTTTGAATTAGCGAGAATTTCTTAGAATGAGCGAAAGTGGCTTAGAGTTAGCGAGAATTGCTAAGGATTAGCATCGCTTAGAATTAGCGTGATTTGCTTAGAATCTAGCTAGAGTTCCTTAGAATCGGCTAGATTTGTTTAAAATTAGCAAGAGTTGCTAAGAATTAACGAGAAATGCATAGACGTAGCAGGGGTTGGTTGGAATTAGCTTCAATTCTTTAGAATCAGCTAGTGTTGCGTAGAATTAGGTAGAGTTCCTTAGAATTAGCTACAATAGGAATTAGCTAGAGTTCCTTAGAATTAGCTAGAGTTCATTATAGAATTAGGTAGAGTTCCTTAGAATCATTTAGAGTTTCTTAGATTTAGCAAGAGTTTGTTTGAATTATTGAGAAATGCATAGAATTAGCAAGAGTAGCTTAGAATTAGCTACAATTCCTTAGCATTGGGAAGGGTTGCTTAGAATTATCAAGAGTTGCTTGGAATTATTAAGAAATGCATAGAATTAGCAAGAGTTGCTTAGAATTAGCTGCAGTTCCTTAGAATCAGCTAGAGTTGCTTAGAATTGCTGAGGAGAATGGTGGCATTTTTGATGGGCTGGAGGTACATAGTGAGCGAGTTCATGCGTTAGTGCATTTGTGGTCTCATGTTAATTGGATCACGTGACCTGCGTAACGCAGTGTTTAATTCAGTAGAGAAGGTCAGATAATAGACTTTCATGCTACTAATTATAATTTTATTTCTCGCTTTTAACATTCTTTGTTAATGGAGTAGCACCAGTTTCATCATCGTTGGGAGAAACTTGCAGAGTGGAACTTATTTTGAAGTAGAAATCGATAGTGAATCTTGTAATATTTATTTTAAATGCGATTAAGTAATTTTTTTTTTAACAGGAACCTCAATCATGAATGAATTTTGGCTATTTTTTTTTTAATATCCATATACCTGAAGGTTATACATTCAGTCTCCCTGAAGATTATACATTTTTAGTCTCATACATTCATAGCCATTTGACCACCCTTAATGGGGTCAGCATATAGTAATTCCTTAAATTGCAATCACGTGTGTGCAGCGCGGCCCTATCAATTACTTCACGTTAACCCACCGACGCACGTGAGGATAACGTGAGGATGACGCGAGGTAGTAACGCACTACGTTACACATACGTTATACATACGTGGGATTACGTGCTCTGCCACGCACTATTTGTGGAGGTGTCGCCGCTTGTCGTGGCAATTTGGGTAAGTGTGTTACGTCATGCTTGTGCTGAGTAGGCATGATACGCATTATAATAAATTAGCTTTACTGCCCGTGACACGTATTTCTTTACTCTGTTTTTTTCCATCTGTCCACAAGCCTGTGGTGTTCGCGCATGGTAACACTTCGTCCCGGGCTTTAAATAATATCGTATTTCGAATATTAACGGTGTAAGTCACATACAGCAAATTATTAAAACACTTTTCAGTTGCAAATGTACACCCAGATATCCTTTTATTCACCTAAACTTGACACAGCGTAACTATTTAAAGCCCGGGACGCAGTGTTACCGTGCGCGACCACCACAGGCGGATGACAGATGGAAAAAAACAGAGTATAGTTGATCGCGGCAACTTTACCCCGCGTATGGCATACGTGGCCTTGATACGTCAATGTGTGAACCGTCATTACAATGAAAGCAAGTTTAATTTTTCAAGATGGTCGTTTATCATAAGAATATATATAGACAGACCCAGAATATGTATATTTTTTGATAGTTCAGTTGCCTGTTCGCGTGATCCGCGTCACATTAGATCATGTGAAATGTGTTTGTGCGTTTTTTATTTATTTGTTTATTTATTTATTCATTCATTTTTGTAGGTTTTGCATGAAAACGTAATACTCGAATAGTTAAGTCATTTAACAATTACTAATTTTTTTTCAGTCAGTATTTTGTTTAAGCTTTTTCTGGATGGATTTTCTCTGTTAATAATAATAATAATAATAATAATAATAATAATAATAATGATAATAATAATAATAATAATAATAATAATAATAATAATAATAATAATAATAATAATAATAATCTCGGAAGGAAACCTCCTTTCAACCAAACTTTATTGCCTTTCTATTTAATAATAATAATAATAATAATAATAATAATAATAATAATAATAATAATAATAATAATAATAATAATTTGAACTGCTGATAATAATAGCCATCGTGAATTATTATGAGGCTTGGAGACTAAAGCTGTCCGTTAACGTCTACATTTGGGTATTCTTAAATAATTAGGTCTTATTCCATTTCATTATTTTAAAGTGTGTTATATCCCGTAGCCATTCGTGATTTTTTTATGTGATATTTTCACATTTATACCTTTTCAGGGAACATGATATGTTCCATTGTATTGGCTAGCGTGCAATTACCTCTATGTTCCCACACGCTTAGAAACATTTATTTTACATGGGAGGCGGGAATGTGGCATTATCTCCTTTGTAAAGGAATTCACGTTTGCACGTTAAGAAAAATTCCAGTTCTTCTTGAAAAAGAAAAGTTTTTTTTTTTAATGCCTATTCATCATCCCATTTTCCGCGTAGCGGGGGGATAGTGCTGTCTGTACACCTCATACGGTGCAATGTAGGCACTACTCAAGGTTCTTTGCCGCGTCCCTTCGGCCCCTAGCTACGACTGCTTTCATTCCTTTTACTGTACCTCCGTTCATTTTCTCTTTCTTCCATCTCACTGTCCACCCTCTCCTAACAATTGTTTCATAGTGCAACTGCTTTGAGGTTTTCCTCCCGTGACCTTTCAAACCTTTTGCTGCCAATTTCCGTTTCATATGCTGAATGGCCTTAGTTGCCCAAAGTGCTTGGCATAATGCCAAAAATCTATATGAATCCAATTAAATCAAATCATCCTTTTGCAATTTATCGATGGATCAGGTCATGCTTAGGTTACAGGTCCCAGGTCGTGAGTGAACTGTTAAGTGCCATGTGCATTTAGTCACCCTGAAAGCTAAACACTGCTGAAGGGCCATTAAGAAGTAGAGGTCTTATGAATGTCTGAGCAGATTGCCAGATCTGGTGAGTGGAAGGTAATGGAACAGTGTCGCCTTTGATATTGACTTTTCCGTCCTTAAAACACACTGACTGATAGGTTCTTAGAACGAGTACTGATTATGCGTTACACAAATGGTTTGACTTTTCGTCGTGTTCGTATATTTCACATAAATGGAAGTTTTTTATTTTTGTATATTTCTTTGTAATTGAAGAGTTTTATAGAGAGGTTTTTGTTAATTTTTCTTCTTTCTTTTTAATTGGGGCGTTTTATAAATTTTTTTCTGATTTACTGCTTGCTACATTTTCAAAAGAATAAATTTTGTTTTTCTATTTATAATTTGGCACGCTGTTTAGAGTCATGAAATTTGAATTTCTAATGATAATTACACTTGAGAGTTAGTATCATTCCAATTGGTGTCGGCATTATTTTCATTATAATTTTTGTTGTTATCATTGCAAAACCGATGCACAATAAAGTGAAATAAACTTCACATTATTATCTATTGTATGACAAGAGCGTGGTCGCGTTATTATTATTATTATTATTATTATTATTATATTATTATTATTATATTACTTATTATTATTAATTATTATTCAGCGTCACTAGGAGACCAAAAACTTATTTAACCTGTGCTTAAGTATTATTATTTTATTTTTTTGTCTATCACTGTCCTCCAATTCGACTGAGTGGTATTTATAGTGTGGGGTTCCGAGTTGAATCCTGCCTCCTTAGGAGTCCATCGCTTTTCTTACTATGTGCGCCGTTTCTAGGATCACACTCTTCTGCATGAGTCCTGGAGCCACTTCAGCCTCTAGTTTTTCCAGATTCCTTTTCAGGGATCTTGGGATCGTGCCTAGTGTCCCTATGATTATGGGTACAGTTTCCACTGGCATATCCCATCCTTCTTATTTCTATTTCAGGTCCTTGATACGTAACGATTTTTTCCCTTTCTTTCTCTTCAACTCTGGTGTTCCATGGTATTGCGACATCAATGAGTGATACTTTCTTCTTGATTTTGTCAATCAATGTCACGTCTGGTCTATTTGCACGTATCACCCTATCTGTTCTGATACCATAGTCCCAGAGAATCTTTGCCTGATCGTTTTCTATCACTCCTTCAGGTTGGTGCTCGTACCACTTATTACCCGTTCATTTATTTCAGTTAGTTCAGCCTTTCCATATACCTGGCCAACATAAATCAGGTCTCCCAAGTTATTCATTTTTTTCAGACAGTAAAATGTTATTTTTAAAGTCTTCCGAATTAGTCATTTTTTCCTGGACTTGAAATGATACTTAAAGTCTCCCAAGGTAGTAATTTTTTTCTAGTTGTAAAATATTATAGTTGAAGTTTCCCAAGGTAATAATTCTTTTCCTGCGTGTTAAATATTATAGTAAAGTCTCCCAAGTTAATATTTTTTCTCTTGGTAGTAAAATTGTATATTTAAAATCTCTCAAGTTATTATTTTTTTTCTGGCAGTAAAATGTTATATTTAAAGTCTCCCAAGATATTTTTTTCTGGCAGTAAAATGATGTATTTAAAGTTTCCCAAGTTATTAATTTTTTTCTTGCAGTAAAATGTTATATTTAAAGTCTTCCAAGTTAATAATTATTTTCTGTCAGTAAAATGTTATATTTAAAGTCTCCCAAGTTAATCATTTTTTTTTTGTGGCAGTAAAATGTTATATTTAAAGTCTCCAAAGTTAATTAATTTTTTTCTCGCAGTAAAATGTTAATAAAGTCTCCAGGTTAATTATTTTTTTCTGGCAGTAAAATGTTATATTTAAAGTCTCCCAAGTTATTCATTTTTTCTGGCACAAAATGTTATATTTGAAGTCTCCCTGGTTAATGAATTTTTGTACAGGCGCTAAAATGTTATATTTAACTGAGGATAAAGTTAACAAGTAGGTTATAAGTTACAGTTTCGTGATGTCTACGAAAGAATTTGCTGAGTGGAAGAATTCTGAACTAAATTGTTTCAATGCTTATTTTCAGAGCAAATCTCTCTCTCTCTCTCTCTCTCTCTCTCTCTCCTCTCTCTCTCTCTCCTCTCTCTCTCTCAACAAAATTATGCTTTAACGCTTATTTTCAGGGCTAATGCTTCACTGCTTTAATCGATACTCTCTCTCTCTCTCTCTCTCTCTCTCTCTCTCTCTCTCTCTCTCTCTCTCTCTCTCTCTCTCTCTCTCAAAGCCTCAAAGCACCTTTTAGCTGAGGTGTTCTTTTCTCCCCATTTAGTATTAATCATGAAAGGGACTTTTACGAAAGAATGGACATGAATAATTAAGGCTAGTGTTGATGTAAGCTTATGCGGTTTGCTTACACTAAAGAATATTATTTGAAACTTGACCTCTCTTGACCTCCGAGGCAGTGGGAGGTCACTCCCACTCACACGTACCACCCAACGTTATTATTATTATTATTATTATTATTATTATTATTATTATTATTATTATTATTATTATTTTATTATTATTATTATCTAGAAGATAAACCCTATTCATATGAAAAAGCTCACGGGGACCATTGACTTGAAATTCAAGCTTCCAATGAATAATATGGTGTTAATGTGAAAGACTTTCCAGAGGGCAATAGAAAACACAGGAAGAAGAGTTATTTCGTCTCGATACAACACATCAGTAACAAATAAGTTTTAAATACGTTATTTTATTGCGTATTTGGCCTGAAAAGTGCTAATCAGGGAAGCAGGAACTTTTAGGTAAATATAATCTTCACGAGTATTTCCGACAAATACCAGAAAATATCTTATTCTCTGTGACGAGACATGCCTCTCTTAAGTTCTCGGTACAAGGATCATATATATTTTATTTGAATTCTTCATGTTTTTGTTTTTATCTTGTTTCTTGTGACTTGAAGGGTTTGCAGGTCTGACGCCACTCGAGAAGAAGGATTTTATTGATGTCCTCAGTCTCCTGTCAGATTGAAGGATAGGATTTACATTTTTTTTTAGTTGTTTTTGAATTTGTCCTCTGCTTTTATATATATATATATATATATATATATATATATATATATATATATAAATGCCCACTATGGCATACAGACACCCATTTATATATGTATATATATATATATATATATATATATATATATATAATATATATATATATAGATATATATGTCATATCACATTTCCGTGATTCATATACATATATCGAGCTAACAATGTCCTTTAATATCTGATTCGCTCTACCGAAGGGGAATTTTTTTTTTTTTTTTCTCGATGATAGACTTGCCTGGACCAGGGCGCGAACCCATATGGATCCTTTCAATCCAGGAACGTCAGTGAAGTCTTTACCTACTACACCACCGCGAGAGGCTAAAAGTTCATGTCGCCTCTCACCCTCATATACCTTTCGAATTAGATATTAAAGGACATTGTAGCTCGATATATGTATATGAATCACGGAAATGTGATATGACTTATAGATTGGCTACGTGCTGTCAAAAGCACTACAAACACTACCGGAGTCGAGGTGGGTTGATGTTGTCTCCAAACCAACTAATTACTGCGCGCGAAAGGTATATGAGGGTGAGAGGCGACATGAACTTTTCTTTTAGCCTCTCGCGGTGGTGTAGTAGGTAAAGGCTTCACCGACGTTCCTGGATTTTGAAAGGATCCATGGGTTCGCGCCCTGTCCAGGCAAGTCTATTATCGAGAGAGAGAGAGAAAAAAAATTCCCCTTCGGTTAAGCATATATGAAAATATATTAATTCCGATGGTAGAGCGAGATAGATATTAAAGGACATTGTAGCTCGATATATATATATTATATATATATATATATATATATATATATATATATGTTACACATACATACATACATAACATACTTTATGTGTGTGGGCGTACAGTATGTATATGTGTGTGTATATATATACACAATATACATACTGTACGCTCACACACATAAAGTATGTGTATGTATGTATGTATATGTATATATATATATATATATATATATATATATATGTATATATATATATATATATAGTATATAAACTTGATGTAAATTTTAAATTTTCATTTATGCCTTTATACAATCTCTCTCTCTCTCTCTCTCTCTCTCTCTCTCTCTCTCTCTCACTACGCATTATATAATTCCCGACTAAGGTAACTGTACCTTTTATCAGATACGTCTTATGATATCGGATACCACTCACATGGCGTAAGTTATAGAGGCCCCAAAACATACAGTAAACATTCTTATATCGACCAACTTCGAACAGTCTGGAAAAAAAAAAAACATATGACTTATTGTTACTTATGTCAATATCAAGAAAAATGTTTTCACGAGTGCCTTGATAATTCCTATATAGGAAAAGTGATATATCTAAAGCATGATGACGTAACAGGGCCATGAGATCGTATCAGTAAATTGTTAAGTGGCTATTTTTCTTTTATTACATTGATTACGGGATTTGTTATTCGGTTTTTATTGCCGTCTATTTTCTTGATTGTATACAGTTATTTATGTTTTCGTGAATGGTTGATCATAAGGTGTGCTGACGACTTAGCTGACTTTTACCTGGTGAATGTATTACTTTTATGTGATGTCATATCTTCATGGAGTCTACAGTTCGACATATACCTCACCCCGTAGGGACCTATAGCGCCCTAACTGTACCTCACGGAGTGCACTGTAGGCATTACTTAGGTTCTCTGCAGCGTTCCTTCGGCCCCTATCTGCAACCACCTTACATTCCTTTTACTGTAGTTCCTTTCATATTCTCTTTCTTCCGTCAACCCTCTTCTGACAATTGTTTCAGAGTGTAGCTGCGAGGTTTTCCTCCTGTTGCTTCTTGAAGACCTCTTACTCTCATTTTCCGTTTCAGCGCTGAATGACCTCATAGGTCCCAGCGCTTGGTCTTTGCCCTAAGTTTTAGATTCCATTCCATTCTAAATTGTTACATATTGGGAGAGTGGTGAGGAATGTTAGTGAATGGTAATTCCCTTTGAAACTTTCATTCCAATTGACTCACTTTTAAAAGCATTATTAATATATATATATATATATATATATATATATATATATATATTGTATATATATAGTATATTATATATATATATATATATATATATATATCTGCGTTGTCGTTAAATATGTTCATTATTTTTCGCCTTTTTATATTTTTTATTAACTCACTATTTTGTTATTTTTTTTATTAATTCACTATTTATTTTTTCTTGTTTGTTATTAATCCATTACTGTAGTCAGTGTGCTCAAAGATTTTATTTTTTACTTCATCCATCTTTCCCCAAATACATTTTCTTCTATACCTTCCTAGACAAGGTAACGTGATTGTGTGAATGTAACCATGTGTATGGGTATACAGGGATTCCTATATATTTTATATTTATATACAGTTTTGATATAGTATATATTATATATTATATATATATATCTGCATTAAGCTATAAATGTCCTTTAATATCCATTTCGCTCTACCTCGGAATGAACATATGTTCATATATGTTAATTCCGAGGTAGAGCGAAATGGATAAGAAAGGACATTTGTAGCTTTATGTGAATCAATGTGATGTGATAAAATTCATAGTATACATATATATATATATATATATGTATAGTATAGTATATACATACTATATATATATATATATATATATATATATATATATATATATATATATATATATTGTAATATGTGTGTGTGTGTGCATAGTGATATACATCAGTACGTATTCCATGACTACTTTTATTCTGATTTTATGCCACCCTTATTCTATAACTACCTTTATGCTTTGTTTTATTCCATGATCGCCATAGGGTGGAGTTGGGGACCGATCATATGTACGCTCGCAACAAAAAGCGGCACGTATAAAAAAAAAAAAAAAAAAACACAAAAAAAAAAAAAAAAAAAAAAAAAAACAAGCAGAGCCGAGCGCCGATGGGGACTTATCGATTCCAGTCGCACCTGGAAAACACCCTGAAGATTCGAGTCACCTGGCAACCGATAAACAACCGATTCCGGTTCCTTCCTCCGGCTGATCATTTTCGTGCGACGAGAATTTCGTTGTCGTCGGTGTGTTTTCTTTCCTTCGTTTTATTTTTTTTAAAGTTTCTGTGCTTAACAGAGAGAGAGAGAGAGAGAGAGAGAGAGAGAGAGAGAGAGGTCGTTGCTTTTCTTTCTTAAGAGAGTGAGTGGTCGTTGACTTTCTTTTTTCTTTTATTAGAGAGGGGGGGTTAGAGAGATAGGTCATTGCTTTTATTTCTTAAGAGAGAGAGAGAGAGAGAAAGAGAGAGAGAGAGAGAGAGAGAAGTCGTAGATATCTTTTTGAGAGAGAGGGAGAGGTCGTTGCCTTTCTTTCTTAAGAGAGAGAGTTGTCGATGAGTTTTATTTATTGAGAGAGAGAGAGAGAGAGAGAGAGAGAGAGAGAGAGAGAGAGAGAGAGAGAGAGAGAGAGAGAGGTCGTTGATATTGTTATCTGTTTTTGTATGAGAGAGAGAGAGAGAAGGGGTTGATTTCAGGGTTTTTCTCGGGTTAATATTTCTTACGCGAATTTTGTCGTTTTTTATTAGTATCTTCCTTGTGAGAGAGATTTGGAAAGATAGTTTTGGGTAACGTGGGATTTTTTTTAATATTTTTTTCTTAGAGAGAGAGAGAGAGAGAGAGAGAGAGAGAGTAGCTTCGACTGTTCAAAGATGGTAATAGTATGTTAACTGTAAACAAAAGAGAACAGGAGATGAAGTAACGAGAGAGAGAGAGAGATGGTGGATGGGAGGGTAAGGTTGGTCCTTGAGAAAAGGCATGTTAGACTACATTGATGTTTGAAGTTTGCCCCCATTTTTATTTTAGTCATATCGACGTTGATTCAAAATATCTTGAGCTTACTTTTAAGGATGATATAGATAGTATACAAAAAGCTTCACTGAAAAAGTTGTTGTAATGTTTAATGCCTTAATATATTGTAAACGTTTTTAATCAACATTTAAATCCGTTGGCTGACAGGACAAGGTACTAGTGTAGAGAGAGAGAGAGAGAGAGAGAGAGAGAGAGAGAGAGAGAGAGAGAGAGAGAGAGAATGTTTGTGTATATAGGTCATGATTTAAGAGAGGAAACGATGTTGGAATAGCAGAAATATGTAGCCGTAGACCGTAAACCCCATAATTTCTGTAGCCATGTAGTACAGTAACCTTGACACACTAATTCAGAAAACTGTTGACTCTTCGGCGTTCTGCTGCTACGGGATGGGTGGGGCGGGGGGAGGGGGTGGGGTGGAGTATGTTAGATGACAAAGTGGGTCTCACTCTAAAAGTACAATGACAATTTCCGTAGTGACCCCGAGAGAGAGAGAGAGAGAGAGAGAGATTTCTGTACTATTTAACCATGTACAATATTTATATTTTTACATTTTCAATCTAATAAATTATTCTGGAGAGGGAGAGTGAAAGAGATACCTCTAGATATCAAAGAGAGAGAGAGAGAGAGAGAGAGAGAGAGAGAGAGAGAGAGAGAATACGTCACACACACAAACCTTCAAGGGGTAAACTTACCCTTTATTGTTCCATTCCTGTCAACACACGAAACCACAAGCCAAGAGAGCAAATACCTGGAATCACCGCACCCTTGAGGCAGGACATTCCTTACACAAATACCAATCTCACCCAGGCCAGGTTAATGGCAGCACCAACTCCCAGTTAATTGACGGATGAAGACGG
Organism: Macrobrachium nipponense; assembly: GCF_015104395.2. Classification (NCBI taxonomy): domain Eukaryota; kingdom Metazoa; phylum Arthropoda; class Malacostraca; order Decapoda; family Palaemonidae; genus Macrobrachium; species Macrobrachium nipponense. The sequence goes on from NC_061091.1 coordinate 18,655,798, forward strand.
GTCCTCTTCGTCGTTCCTCGAAATAAATGGCTTCAGGTGTACGGAAGGAAGAGAGAGAGTGAGAGAGAACAAGGTTAAAGAGAGTATGTTCGTCTCACAGGCGGCTGCCTTTATTAAGTTTGAAGATTTCCGTTAGTTCAAATGTTTTCGCTTACTTGGGGAGTAAGCCTACAACCTACTTTGTTCTTGTTGTTAAGGGGGGAGATAGGGAAGCCTAATAAGGTCTGAAAAGGGTGTTAAAGATTCAGGATTTTTAGAATAGGATGTTCTTGATGTATTTATTATAGAAATATAAAACATAAATAATGTGCATGGTTAAATATTACAGAATTTTTTTTGTGTGAAATATAGCGTATTTATTTTAATTTTGTTGATGCCGTCAGTGCACCTCATTCGGTGCAATGTAGGCATTACTTAAGTTTCTTTGCAGCGTCTCTTCGACTCCAGGCTGCAACTACTTTCATTCCTTTTACTGTACCTCCGTTCATAATCTCTTTCTTCCATCTTACTGTCCACCCTCGGTCTTACAATTGTTTCATAGCGCAAATGCGAGGTTTTCCTCCTGTGACACCTTTCAAATCTTTTACTGTCAATTTCCGTTTCAGCGCTTGAATGGCCTTAGTTGCCCCAGAGCGCGGCATAATGCCAAAAATCTATATAAATCAAATCAAATCTAAGAGATTTCAAAGAGATTTTTAGGAATTGGGGAGGTGAGGAACTGGCAAGAATTCGGCTTCAGAGTAGAAGTAGTAGAGATGGATAAATGGGAATGGCAGAACAGGCAGAGTTTGAGAAAAGGTAAAATGTAGAATGCGTTGCTGAAGAAAGGGGAATGGTGAATAAACATTGACAGCATGATAACAACCATATATATATATATATAATATATATATATATATATATATATATATAATATATATATATATATATATCATATATATATATATATATGGTTGTTATCATGCTTTAAATATCTATTCATCATTCCACTTTAATAAGAATTTTTGTAGGGAAAAGTATTAAGATGTTTTACTTACAGATTATAAAAACCACAAACACACTTGCGCACTCACACATATATTTATTATTATTATATATTACATACACACATATATATATGTATATATACGTATATGTGTATGTTTGTTGTTTTTATAATCTGTAAGTAAAACATCTGAATACTTGTCCCCACAAAAATTCTAATTAATGTTAATTCTACTTCCATCATTAATCAACTGCCTTATGTTGTACATTTTCATAGATCATATATCCCCCTCTTCGGCAATAACATTTTTCATTTTACCTTTTCCCCACCCTGCCTGTTCTACTTTTCCCTTTTATCCATCTCTGCTGCTTCTACTCATAACCTGAATTCTTCCTAATTCCTGTCCTCCTTCTTTCCTGAAAAGCTTTTCTGAATTCCCTTGATTTCCTTGTTGGAAAATACCTTCACTAACGGAAACCTTCAAACTTAATAAAGGCAGGCGCCTCTGAGTCAAACTTACTCTCTTTAACCTTGTTCTCTCTCTCTCTCTCTCTCTCTCTTTCTTCTGTACACTCGAGGAATGACGAAGGGGAACTGTCTTCATCTGTCAGTTAACTGGGAGTTGGTGCTGCCATTAACCTGGCCTGGGGTGAGATTGGTATTTGTGTAAGGAATGTCCTGCCTTAAGGGTGCGGTGATTCCAGGTGGTATTTGCTCTCTTGGTGGGGTTTTCGTGTCTTGATGGTGATGAAACCACAAAAGGGTAAGTCATCGTTTACCCTTCAAGGTTTATGGTATGACGCATTGAGTCTCTCTCTCTCTCTCTCTCTCTCTCTCTCTCTCTCTCTCTCTCAATATGAAAGTGGGCAAAATAGTGGACTGTTTAAAACTACCATACATAAATATATTCACAGACACACACACACCATACATACATTATATATATATATATATAATATATATATATATATATATATATATATATATATATTTATATATATATCGATACAGAATTTTTGGCCGATACTCCATACCAAACCAAACTTTTAAGGCTGATACCGATACCGATACCTGTTACCTCCATATTACCGTTATTTCGGAGTATATATATTGTTACTGAAATCATTCTTGTTCTCTGGTTATGTATCGTATATTTAAGGTTCAAAAGTTGAAAGGTCATATAAGGGTAGGGTTATATAAAACTGCACGCGGGTCTAATTCCAAGCTGCAGTAGTAGCAGTACAGCAACTCATTGCACCATTCACTGATATCATACCTGTACTGCACATGTTAAAATAGTACCCAAC
>NC_061091.1:18663089-18670589 GCF_015104395.2 Macrobrachium nipponense
TCTTCATTCTTGTACTCCAAATGAAGAGAATCCTTAAAACAGCCTTTGGACTACGGATTAAAATCTTCGATTAACGTAGTCTTTATATAGAAACAAGTAAAACATGCAAACCGAGTTTTCTACACAACCTATAATGCTTTATAAAACCATCAACTATGACCGGCAGCTCTCCAGTTGTTCACCAGATGCGGTCGAGTGAGGGTGCGTCTCGTTGCTCCGGAAAGCGCTGCCAGATGCACGATCTATGGTTAAGGCTAACCTTAACTAAGATAAAAACTACTGAGGTTAGAGGGTTGCACTTTGGTATGTACGATGATTAGAGGGTGGATGATAAAAATAAAAATTTGTAGCCCTCTAGCCTGAGTAGTTTTTTTTTTTATATAGATCTGAGGGCGGACGGACGGATTGACAAACCCGGCACAATAATTTTCTTTTACAAAAAACTAAACAGACCTAATTCGAAATATCTCTTTTAAGGAGCTGCTAACTTAGGATTCCGGTATAGGATTGCCTAACAGAATCGTCATTCTTGGCTATTCAAAATAGAGAAAATCCTTAAGACATCCTTTGGAATAGTTTTCATATCGGAAAAGGCTGCACGAGCAGAAATACGTATTATAGCAAATTACACTTGATGTAGATATGCATATGAAATTATCATTTCAGGAATGCACGCGTTGAACTTTCAGATTACAAAATTTTCCCCGTCATATTCAAAATTCAGAATTTTGCCACAGAATTTTGCCAGAGTAAGACAGGTGGAGTATCATTTCTGAAGCACTAAAATGAACGTTAATTCATTTTCAACTCGAAATGGAAATTTCTATTTTGAGCTCTAAAAGGTGAAAGTTTATGGGAGCAAATGGTGTATCGACAACCAACATCAAAATATTCCAAAGACTTCAGTTTAAATGTCAAAAGTTGCTAATTTTAATTAGGATGGGTATGGTAATTTTCGTAGTACCAAAATGGGAGTTATATATATATATATATATATATATATATATATATATATATATATATATATATATATATTGTGTGTGTGTGTGTTTGTTGTGTGTGTGAGTGTTGTGTGTGTGTGTGTGTGTGTGTTGTGTGAGTGAGAGAGAGAGAGAGAGAGATCATAGACTTCTTGCTCAGTGAGGACCCTTCCCCCCTTTGAAACGAAGTCATATGAAATGGTAATTTTTAAATTCATTATTATTTTTATTTCTTTATTTTTTTGACACACTCACTCATATCCGCGACGACAAATCTGTCGCTGTGTCGCATTCCGGTAGTTCAAAAGACGACGTAGGCGAATGCAGTGGCATTCCATTGACGAACTGAATAAATTCGTCACTTGCCGCTCGCTTGTTCATTTAGTGATCTTTGGGGAGAGCGGAAAACGGGCCCTGGGGGACGTTCTTTAGTGAGTGTTTTTGAAAATATTGCAAAAAAATGTAGGTTAAATCTATACAAAAATTTAGATTAGTAAATCTAGGTGGGAATTTGATGGACTGAGTGATTCATGAAAATGTATTATAGGTGCAGAAATAAAAAAAAATATATGCGGTCCACCGTTTGATTTATGTTATCGTTTTGTGATGAAAACGATTGTTCCGTACAAAAGAGTTGAAAGAAGAAAATGGAGAGAGAGAGAGAGAGAGAGAGAGAGTGTGTAATTGGTCACAGTTCGATTTATATCTTGTTATTGTTTTACGATGAAAACGTTTGTTCTGTACAAAAGAGTATTGAAAGAAAAATAAAATGGAGGAGACAGCACACGCAGAGAGAGAGAGAGAGAGAGAGAGAGAGAGAGAGAGAGAGAGAGAGAGAGACTAATTGGAACACGAAAACTAATGTTCTGTACAAAAGAGTATCGACAATAGAACATTATAGGAGACTGGAGAGAGAGAGAGAGAGAGAGAGAGAGAGTGGAAAACGACCGCCGTTTACAGCATTAATTGGAAAGAAAGATCTTTGATGGCAATTATTCACAGAAATCTCCAGCTTTCCGGAAGAAAGATTTTCATTGCCTATTCATGCAAAAGTATTCGAGATCAATGCAACAAAAATCATCTTTCTATGGAGGTTGTCCCATTAGGGGGCTAGTGTCGTCAGTGCTCCTCAATCGGTGCGCTGTAGGCATTACTTAAAGGCTCTTTGAATCGTCCCTTCGGTCCCTAGCTGCCTACAACTCCTTTCATTCCTTTTACTGCACCTCCGTTCATATTCTCTTTCTTTCATCTTACTTTCCACCGTCTCCTGATAATTGTTTCAACATTATTTTTTGCGCTGAATGACCGCGTAGGTCCCATCGAGTGGCCTTTGGCCTAAATTTTTTTACATTAAAATTCCTATTTATATCCCAGATCTCCCTCCATTCATTGTAGTAATCTGATGAAAAGTTCCCATTCCATGCTGGCAGTTTTCTGACATGTATTAAGAGCCTCCTGCTTCTAATTCTCTCTCTCGTCTTACTATCGCTCGTTCATCTCTCTCGTCTCTCTTCTCTCTCTCTCCAGTAGAGGCAATTTATGACCTTATCTTTTTATGACAGCCATCATTAGGACACTGTGAATGAACAGTAAAACCTGCTCCTTGAGATAAGTGAGCACGCGATGTCTCCTCGGATGGACTTACAAGTCTTTAAGACATCTTAAACCTTGTAACTCCTTGTAACCCACGTTGTTACCCGCAAATAAGAATTATCAGTGAATCAGCACAAGTTATATATAGTTACTTGTAGGTATTTCATTAAATCCAGGATCTCTTGAAATTGTAGAATGTAAGAGTTAATAATTCTATTTAGTAGTTTCGGTACAGTCATCCCATGTGGGATGCAGTGCCGTCAATGCACCGTAGTCCAAAGATTCTTTGCGGCGTCCCTTGGGCCCCTAACTGCAGCCCCTTTCATTCCTTTTACCGTACCTCCGTTCACATTTCTCTTTTTCCCATTTAACTTTCCTCAACCCTCTCCTAACAAATGTTTCAAAGGTAACCACGATGTTCCCACCGTTAAATCTTTAAAGCCTTTTTCCTCTCAGTTTCCTTTCAGCGCTGAATGACCTTATAGCTCCCAGCGCTTGGCCTTTGGACTAACGTTTATATTCTGTTCCGTACCACTGACTATTATGGAACAACTTGGTCAGGATAACGCAGTATGCCTCAGTGGCGTGGTTGGTTTGGTGTTTGCTTCTCACCTCGGTGGTCGCGGGTTCGATTCTCGGCCATTCCATTGAGGAGTGAGAGATGTGTATTTCTGGTGATAGAAGTTCACTCTCGACGTGGTTCGGAAGTCACGTAAAACCGTTGGTCCCGTTGCTGAATAACCACTGGTTCCATGCAACGTAAAAACACCATACAAACAAACAAACAAGCAGTATGCATTAGTTATCAAATACGTATCCTCAAGCTATCGTGTGTCCCTGCTTACGTATTATCAAGATGGGGTCGTGCCCTACAGTCATTCTTACTAAAGATGAATTACATGAGCACCCACCACCCCTCTCCCCCCAAGGGTCGTCTCGAACGACAGGGAACGACCCCATCTTGATAACACGCAGGTCGGTGAAATGGTAAACCCAATGCTCTTTTATAGGCCAGGCCTGAGGGAAACAGTATAAAAAGTAGGCTGAGCTGCTTTTCTGATATTTTTTAATAGATCCAACGTTAAGTACTACTAAGTGGTGGAGCCAAGTATCTATATCTATACACATAAGCCTGATATGGCTAGTAAACGAACAAATGACAAAGATAACAATAAAAGGAAACAAAGAATAAAGTAAGAACTATTAAGAAATAAAGAAAAACAGGGTGTGCTCCGACCTCCAGCATACTTGCACCGAAGTTGTAAACATTATATTCCTAACTTTTAATGTAAATTAAAACATGATAAAATCTAGGGTCAAATAGATCCTTGTTTCACTAACGAAAATTAAAATAAATACGCTACATTTTATATTAGAAATAATATTTCTATACTGTTTAACACGCACGTTATTTTTTTTTTTTTTTCATTTTCATTCTAATAAATAAATCCTAAATGTCCTATCCTAAAATTGATTTATTTTTTACATTTTCATTCTAATAAATATTTCTAACTATCCTACCCTAAAATTCCTGTATATTTAACTCGACGCAAAACACCTTTTCTGACCTGTGTAGGCTCATTCATAGGGCTTTCCTATCACCCCCTCCCCCCAACAAGAACAACAACAAGAACATAATCAACCTCAACAAAGTAGTTAGTTGGCTTACTCCCCGAGTAAACGATAGATAAAGTGAACACTGTAACTTGTGGTATACTAGGTGCAGAGGCAGTCCCCAGGGTTCCTACGATATTGCGACACATTCAATAAATGTCCATTCTGTTGCAGCAAGGTCGCTCGGTTACTCACACTCGCGCCCTTATTCACAAACACACACATACACACATATATATGTGTGTGTGCGTGTGTGTGTATATGTATATATTTAGTGTGTGGTGTATAATATATATACATATATATATATCTATATATATATATATATATATATATATATATATATATATATATATATATGCGTGTGTGTGTGTGTGTAACTAAAACTGTTTCAATGTTAACTCATTTTCTTGTTAATTTTAAATAGTTTTCCTATCATTCCGTAGGATTTCCCGCCCTCATTCATTAATTCCTACTGGAGAAAAAAACTCGAATTCGAAGATTTTCTCTCTCTCTCTCTCTCTCTCTCTCTCTCTCTCTCTCTCTCTCTGCGCTTCAGCTTAATATATTATAATATTTCTACGTAACTGTTCAGAAGAATTCCTTTTCACTTACCTTCTGTATTTCTGATTCTTATCCTTCCGGTTTTGTAAGTTTGGTCTCTTTCTTCCTTCTTTCCTTCTTCCTTCTTCTTCCTTCCCTCTGTGCGAAGGCTTCTCTCAATCTCGTAATCAGCTCTGGCTTCTTTCTTTCTCTTTCTCTTTCTCTCTGTCTTCCTTTCCGGTAGACAGAGGAAGTACGCGATTTGAAAACTCGACTGGAAAGTGCAATAGTCAGGGGTTCAATGTAACCTCTCAAGAATCTTAAGCTCAAATGAAAAAAACTATAAAAAAATAATTAAAATTTAATAATTAAGCCGTTTGTTTTAATCACACTTGTAGCCGCGACAAACACGTGTTTGGGGTGTGAAAAACTGCTGCTTTGAAGAAAGATACCAGAGACGATGACGCAGTTGGGAAAATTAAAATTAGAGGGAAAATTAAAATTAGAAGGAAAATTAAAATTAGAGGGAAAATTAAAATTAGAGGGAAAATTAAAATTAGAAGGAAAATTAAAATTAGAGGGAAAATTAAAATTAGACGCTCACTTGAAGATGCAACAAACACACGTGTTCTCGATGTACTTTTAGTAACCGATTAGAAAAAGCAGCTGTTCATTGAAACGATATGAATTTATATTAAAACTCCCACCTGCTGGAAGAGTGCACGAACTACAAATCGCGACAAACACGTGTTCTAGATGAACTTTCAACGCAGCTGTTGCTCAAAACCGGCGCAAATATAAATTTTATATTTAAAAATTCAGTCTGTTCGTTACATCTTCCCATTGCCTTCTGTTAAGAACATTCGAATGGACACCATAATATTCTTTGGACGTTTGAATTTCAAGTCAATAGCCCCTGTGGTGGACTTGTTCCATATGAATACTAGGTGTCATTTCCTGAGTAATAATAACAGTAACTCAAGGCGAAACCGAAGGAAAAGGGACTGATTTAACGTCTTGTTAATAATTATAATAATAATAATAATAATAATAATAATAATAACTCAAAAGGAAAATCGAAGGGAAAAGGGAGACTTATTTAACTTCTGAAACGACAGGTGAACACACTCAAACACACACACACGCACACACAAAACCCACCCCTGGGCTTATACGAAGAGTCAGTAGTGCCAAGCGGTGGCGGTACCGTCCAATTCGCGACTCGTACTGACTCAGTTAAGTTCAGTTCAGTCGGTCACGGTTCCGCCTGGTAGGTGTGTAGGGGTGCGAATGAACGCAATCCCCCTCCCCCTCCCTAACAATCCCCCCTCCCCATCAAGAGATGGTTATGATATATGGCCTCTAGTAGCCTTCCTTATGTGATGGGATATGTAGGCAGGTGGTTTGAGGTTTCCCGTTTCTCTCTCTCTCTCTCTCTCTCTCTCTCTCTCTCTGTATGTATGTGTGTGTGCGTGTGCGCGTGTCAGTATAGAGGTGGTGCATTTTGTTTTATATTTATGGTATATTTTTTCTGTTTTGTTTGTTTTTTTGTATACATATATATTTGTTTATACATACTAATACATAACTATAAAATTCTTGATTCAGCAGTTAAAGTATTAATGTGGCATGGCATTTACCTTGTACTACACACACACATATATATATATATCATGTATGTATGTACTTACGTATATATATATATATAATATATATATATATATATATATATATATATATATATATATATATGTGTGTGTGTGTGTGTGTGTGTGTGTATATATATATATTATACATATAGTATAGAATGAAATACACGTATTTTGAATTTATTTATGTGTATTCCTTTACATTATTTTTGTATTGCCCTTCTGCGCTCTACTTTCGATCAGATAAGAACTAAGCACTTTTGTACTCTTAATGAAATCAGCAATATTTTTGTAATATTTTTGCTTCCCTTCCCGTGGACCGAAAGTTTATTGTCGTTACCAATGGTAACTACGTTATTTTTCACACGGCAAGTACTCATTGGGCTGACACTTTATAATATTATAGGGGGATGTGTTTGTAACTCTGCGTAAATCTCTCTCTCTCTCTCTCTCGCTCCTCTCTCTCTCTCTCTCTCTCTTCTCTCTCTCTCTCCTAACTGACCGTGCCAGTATTACTGCGAATACATTACCTGATAAACACACATTAGTCGTAATTACAGCGAAACTTGAAGCAAAGTTTAAGTGTCCATTGCAAACCACATTTATCAAATTGAGATCATACTCTTTTAAGTAGTCTTCGGTAGGGGGCTTAGGGGGACCGTTGGGGTGGGGGGTGTGTGTTTTGGGGTGTTCGGGTAGTTTAAGCCAGGGGAATAGTTCCAGGGGAATGGGAAGGAGAGGGAGGGGAAAGATGAGAGGGGGGAGGGAACTTATCGTCCTTAGGAACCGTTTATCGATGTTCACAAGGCGACGGTGTAAACATAAACACATTAGGGGGATTTGTCTCGATGCGTGGGTCGTCAAGTCGACTCTGGCTTTGGCCTAGTTGTTTTTCTCGTTGTAAATCGGCGTTCGGGTGTTCGTTTGAGCTTATCTCTTTATATAGAGGTTGAAGATTTTATTAAAGTTTTTTTTTTTTTCATGAATCCAAAGAGATATTTTCATATTTCAATTAAAATACTCAATTTGACATTACTTTCATTTTCCACGATTAGTTCGTACTAAAAAAAAGTAAATTCAGTTTTATAAGAGTTTGTTCTTTTAAACGTTTATTCCCCCCA
>NC_061091.1:18680589-18693089 GCF_015104395.2 Macrobrachium nipponense
GTAGTGCATTATACAAAACTGATGTTATTCATTGAATGCATTGTACAAAAACTGACTTGAGTGCATTGCACAAAACTGATGATATTCATTGAGTACATTATACAACACTGGTGTTATTCATTGAGTGCATTGTATAAAAATGACATTTATTGAATTCATTGTACAAAACTGATATTCATGTTTATTAAATTCATTTTTCACAACTGATGCACAACTGATGTTATTCATAGAATGCATACACTGTACAAAACATAGACCACATTGTACAAAACTTATATAAGATTCACTGAATATATTATATAAAACTGATATTATTCATACAATGCATAGTACAAAACTGATATTATTCATTGAGTACATTTTTCACAACTGTTGTTATTCATAGAATGCATTGTACAAAACCGATATTATACAAAGAATGCATAGTACGGAACTGGTATTATGCATAGAATGCGTTGTACAATGATAATCATTGAATGTATTTTTCACCTGATGTTATTCATTGTACAAAACTGATGTTATTCATTGAACAAAACTGATAAGATTTACTGAATGTATTGTACATAACTGATATTATTCACTGAATTATTATTTTGTTACTTTGGGGCCTGTACGAATGGGAATTGCTAGCACGCTATATTTCCTCCATGGAAACGTTTGCCATCATGAAAAACGTTTGAAAGGCGTGAACGAGGAACAGATGAACTGCAAGAAGCGAGTTTTCGAACTGTTGAGATATCGAAGAAAACGAAACAGGTCCGGTGACTAGACACGCACCAAGGCTGGTGAGAAAATAGAAAGGCGATAAAAACTCACACGTTTTCGATCTAGTATAGTATTTTATTTCGTTTTTAACATGAAATTTTATCTTTCATTTTTATAATGGTTATTATTATTATTATTATTATTTTTTTTTTTTTTTTTTTGGGGGGTTTTTTTTTTTTTTTTTTTTTTTTTGCTCATCAGTCCTCCAATTCGACTGGGTGCTATTTATATTGCGGGTTCCGGGTTGCATCCTGCCTCCTTAAGAGTCCATCACTTTTCTAACTATGTGTGCCGTTTCTAGGATCACACTCTTCTGCATGAGTCCTGGAGCTACTTCAGCCTCTAGTTTTTCTAGATTCCTTTTCAGCGAGCTTGGGATCGTGCCTAGTGCTCCTATGATTATGGGTACGATTTCCACTGGCATATCCCATATTCTTCTTATTTCTATTTTCAGATCTTGATACTTTTCCATTTTTTCCCTTTCTTTCTCTTCAACTCTGGTTTCCCATGGTATTGTGACATCAATGAGTGATACTTTCTTCTTGACTTTGTCAATCAACGTCATATCTGGTCTATTTGCACGTATCACCCTATCCTTCCGATACATAGTCCCAGAGAATCTTTGCCTGATCGTTTCAATCACATCCTTCAGGTTGGTGCTCGTACCACTTATTACTGCAAGGTAGCTGATGTTACTTGCACAGGCTCCAGTGGAGGGCTTTGCTACTGAATCATGCCTCTTTTGTACTGGTTCTGTGCAAGTGCCGGACATTCGCTTGCTATGTGGTTTATGGTTCATTTTTCGTATTGCACTTCCTACATATGGGAGAGATGTTATTTCCGTCTATCGTCCTTTGAACATATCTGGTTCTAGGCCTGATCTTGTGCCGCTGTTATCATTCCTTCAGTTTCCTTCTTTAGCTCTCCCCTCTGTAGCCATCGCTATCTAGTTCTTTAGTCTGTCTCATGTATTGTCCGTGCATTGGTTTGTTGTGATCCATTCCTCTGTTCTTTGTTTGTCATTCTCCTGTCTCTGTATATTTGTGGGTCTTCGTCTACTTTTATTAGTCCTTCTTCCCATGCACTCTTTAGCCACTCGTCTTTACTGGTTTTCATATATTACCCCAGTGCTCTGTTCTCGATGTTGACGCAGTCCTCTATACTTAGTAGTCCTCTCTCTCCTCCCTTTCGTGTTATGTATAGTCTGTCCGTATTTGCTCTTGGGTGAAGTGCTTTGTGTATTGTCATATGTTTCCTGGTTTTCTGGTCTATGCTGCGGAGTTCTGCCTTCGTCCATTCCACTATTCCTGCGCTGTATCTGATTACTGGCACTGCCATGTGTTTATGGCTTTTATCATATTTCCGACTTGAGTTGTGACTGATATCGCCTTGAGTCTCTGCATATATTCTTTCCTGATCGTGTCCTTCATCTCTTGGTGTTTTATATCCCCTCCTTCCATTATTCCCGGGTATTTGTATCCAGCCTCATCTATGTGTTTGATGTTGCTCCATCCTGGTAGCTTTATCCCTTCAGTTCTTGTTACTTTGCCCTTTTGTATGTTGACTAAGGGACATTTTTCTATTCTAAACTCCATCCTGATGTCCCCAGATACAATCCTTACAGACTGGATTAGGGTATCTGTTTCCTTGATGCTTTTGCCATACTGCTTGATGTCGTCCATGAACATCAGATGGTTAATTCTGTTGCCTCTTTTCTTGAGTTGGTACCCGGCATCCATCTTCTGTAGTACTTTTGTCATGGGAATCATGGCTACTATTATTATTATTATTATTGTTATTATTATTATTATTATTATTATTATTATTATTATTATTATTATTCAGGAGATGAACCATATTCATGTGGAATAAGCCCTTCACAAGGGACCTTGACTTGATATTCAAGCTTCCAAAGAATATTATGGTATTCATTTGAAAGAAGTCACAGAAGGTAATGGGAAATACAGAAAGGACAGATAAGTATTATTATTATTATTACTATTATTATTATTATTATTATTATTATTATTATTATTATTATTATTATTATTATTATTATTAGGAAGGAGACCTTCTCTGAGGGCAGTAGCATTGAATATTATAGCCTACCCACCGATTGTACACGCCCTTGCCTGGTATAAGTACATGTAAAACAGTACATTAATTCACTTTGCCGTATACTCTCATAGAGGACTGACTGCCTGTGCGCTGTCGACACGTTAGAGGAAATAAACTTAAGACAACTGAAATCTTTGTATGTCCTTAGGAAACCTGATACACCAGCTACATGCCGATGAGAAAAAGATAATAAGAAGAATTGCGAAGATTCTATATAAATTAAATGCCGTTGGAACAGCTTTATTATTATTATTATTATTATTATTATTATTATTATTATTATTATTATTATTATTATTATTATTATAAGTTATTTATTATTATTATTATTATTATTATTATTATTATTATTATTTTATTATATTATTATTATTATTATTCAGAAGATTAACCCTATTCATACTGAACAAGCCCACAGACTACATTGACTTGAAATTCAACCTTCCAAAGAATGTTATGGTGTTCATTTGAAAGAAATAACAGAAGATAATAGGGAATACGGAAATATGAGACATCAGATACTAGGAAAAAATAATAAATGAACAAATTAAATCAATAGATAAAAATATGATTAAATAGTAAAATGCCAGGAGTGTTGCCTTAGGGCGATGGAACGCACGAGATCATTTTTAACGAAGCCTTGAAAACATCGAACATTGAAACGCACGAAGAAATATTATTGCGACGTCGCGTTTTGCAGAAAGGTGGTTCGCTTTTGTTTTCTTACCTCGACAGAAGAAGAAGAAGAAGTAGGAAAATATAATAAAGACGTGACAATGAAATTTGGGAGAAAAGCAACAAGCACGTAGAAATATATATAGAGAGGAAAGTCCAAAGAAATAGGAAAGAACGGTAGCACACGCATGGAAGAATTCAGAAAGGAAAAATATTTGTACAAGAAATCGCTCTCTCCATTTTTTTTTTTTTTTTGAGGTTAAAGGAAAGGAGAGGGTTGAAAAACAAGAGAGAAATAACAGAGAGTAAATGAATGATGAAGGAAGGGGAGTGTGATAAGATTAAAGAAGAAGAAGAAGAAAAAGAAGAAGAAAAAGAAGTAGCACAGAGAATCCAGAGGTTGCGAAAGGGGTTGCAGGTAGGAAATGGAGATATGTTCAGCAATAGGAAGGCAGGAAAATAAATTTTATTATTCATTTAGTCTAAAGAAACAAAACGATAACAAAAATCTGTAGAAGTTGATTTATTTATGTCTTCCAAGAAGATTTATGTCATGATCAATTATAGATAAGAGAAAAAATCTCACTTTCACTTTTATGTATTTTGATAAAAATTCATTTTCGCGAAGCCTGTGCTGCCTGGAACTCTGCTGGAATGTTGCTAAAAGGTTGGAGAGAGAGAGAGTTAGAGATCAGTTCAGCTGCAGAAAGGTACCAAAAATAAATGGAATTAGTAGTTTAAATAAAACAAATATGATATGGTTCTTTAGCAGTTGACTTTCTCTTGGAAGAGCAGTATTATAGATCAATTTTGCTCCTGTATTTTGTTGAAAATTCCTTCTCTCTCGACTCAGTGCTACAAAGGCCTCCTCCTCCGTCCATATTCTCTCTTTTCCATCTGACGATCCAAAATCCTCTCCTAACAGTTGTTTCAGAGTGCGATGTTTTCCTTCTGTTACTCCTTTTGTTTTTACTCTCAGTTTCCCCTCTCGGCGCTGACTGACCTCATAGGGCCCAGCGCTTGTTTGACCTATGGCCTAAATTTTATATTCCAGGGGCATTAAAGAACAAAGAGATGTTGCGTGGGGCCATCCCCCCTCCCCCCGCCCCCCCCCCCCCCCAACTTCCTCCAAGAGGTGACAAAAGTGTTATATTATTGATGGTTTTTTCTTAAATCCATAATTTCCCGTCGAGGAAGCAGTTATATTATTATTATTATTATTATTATTATTATTATTATTATTATTATTATGCAGACGATGAACCCTATTCATATGGAATAGCCTACAAAAGCAGCCATTGACACGAAATTAAATTATTATTATTATTATTATTATTATTATTATTATTATTTTGTCTATCACAGTCCTCCAACTCGACTGGGTGGTATTTATAGTGTGGGGTTCGGGTTGCATCCTGCCTCCTTAGGAGCATCATCCTTTTCTTACTATGTGCGCCGTTTCTAGGATCACACTCTTCTGCATGAGTCCTGGAGCTACTTCACCTCTAGTTTTCTAGATCCTTTTCATGGATCTTGGGATCGTGCCTAGTGTTCCTATGGTTTTCAGATCTTGATACTTATCCATTTTTTCCCTTTCTTTCTCTTCGACTCTGGTGTCCCTTGGTATTGCGACATCAATGAGTGATACTTTCTTCTTGACTTTGTCAATCAACGTCACATCTGGTCTATTTGCACGTATCACCCTGTCTGTTCTGATACCATAGTCCCAGAGGATCTTTGCCTGATCGTTTTCTATCACTCCTTCAGGTTAGTGCTCGTACTACTTATTACTGCAAGGTAGCTGGTGTTTCTTGCACAGGCTCCAGTGGAGGGCTTTTGCTACTGAATCATGCCTCTTTTTGTACTAGTTCTGTGCAAGTGCCGGACAACCGCTTGCTATGTGGTTTATGGTTTCATTATTCGTATTGTACTTCCTACATGTCGGAGAGATGTTATTTCCATCTATCGTTCTTTGGAAATATCTGGTTCTTAGGGCCTGATCTTGTGCCGCTGTTATCATTCCTTCAGTTTCCTTCTTGAGCTCTCCCCTCAGTAGCCATTGCCACGTGTCATTGCTGACTAGTTCTTTAGTCTGTC
The DNA here is from genome assembly GCF_015104395.2 of Macrobrachium nipponense. Lineage (NCBI taxonomy): Eukaryota > Metazoa > Arthropoda > Malacostraca > Decapoda > Palaemonidae > Macrobrachium > Macrobrachium nipponense. Next base: position 18,686,245 of record NC_061091.1, read on the forward strand.
TCATGTATTGTCCGTGCATTGGTTTGTTGTGCCATTCCTCTGTTCTGCTTGTCATTCTCCTGTCTCTGTATATTTCTGGGTCTTCGTTTACTTTTATCAGTCCTTCTTCCCATGCACTCTTGAGCCACTCGTCTTCACTGGTTTTCATATATTGCCCCAGTGCTCTGTTCTCGATGTTGACGCAGTCCTCTATACTTAGTAGTCCTCTCCCTCCTTCCTTTCGTGTTATGTATAGTCTGTCCGTATTTGCTCTTGGGTGAAGTGCTTTGTGTATTGTCATATGTTTCCTGGTTTTGTGGTCTATGCTGCGAAGTTCTGCCTTCGTCCATTTCACTATTCCTGCACTGTATCAGATTATTGGCACTGCCCATGTGTTTATGGCTTTTATCATATTTCCGACTTTTAGTTTTGACTTAAGTATCGCCTTGAGTCTCTGCATATATTCTTTCCTGATCGTGTCCTTCATCTCTTGGTGTTTTATATCCCCTCCTTCCATTATTCCCATGTATTTTTATCCCGTCTCATCTATGTCTTTGATGTTGTTCCTATCTGGTAGCTTTATCCCTTCAGTGCTTGTTACTTTGCCCGTTTGTATGTTGACTAAGGCACATTTTTCTATTCCAAACTCCATCCTGATATCCCCAGATACAATCCTTACAGTCTGGATTAGGGTATCTATTTCCTTGATGCTCTTACCATACAGCTTGATGTCGTCCATGAACATCAGATGGTTAATTCTGTTGCCTCTTTTCTTGAGTTGGTACCCGGCATCCATCTATGCAGTACTTTTGTCATGGGAAATCATGGCTACTACGAAGAGTAGTGGGGACAGTGAGTCGCCCTGGGAGAGCCCATCCCTCTCTGATTATTAACCTCTGCTAGTCTTATTCCAGAGCTTGTAAGTATTGTATTCCAGTTGCGCATTGTATTTTTGAGGAAGCTGATGGTGTTTTCCTCTGCCCCATATATTTTCGGGGATTCTGTTAGCCATGTGTGTGGTGTCATGCGAAAGCTTTCTTATAGTCTATCCATGCCATGCTTGGTTGGTTGGTTTTCCTTCTCCTACTGTTCTTCATTACCATTTTGTCTATCAGGAGCTGGTCTTTTGTGCCCCTACACTTCCTTCTGCATCCTTTCTGTTGGTGGGGGGGATGGTGTGTTTGTGTCCACTAGGTAGTTGTATAGCCTTTCACTGATGATACCTGTTAGTAACTTCCACATATTGGTAGGCAGGTGTAATCCTGTAGTTACTGGCTATATTTCCCTTACTCTTGTCTTTTTGTATCTAAGGATGTTTTTGGCCTGTGGTCATCCATTTATTATTATTATTATTATTACTATTATTATTATTATTATTATTATTATTATTATTATTATTATATTCAATAATGAACCCTATTCATATGGAAGAAAGCCCATAGGGGCCATTGACTTGAAATTCAATAATAATAGTTAGTTATTATTATTATTATTATTATTATTATATTATTATTATTATTATTATTATTATTATTCAGAAATGGACCGTATCCTTTATAGAATAAGCCACAACTGTGACACTGACTTAAAATTCAACGTCCAAAAGTATATTATGTTGTTCATTATAAAGAAGTACAAGAGGAGGTAAAGGGAAATACACCGAAAGAAAGGATCAAGCTTCATAAAAATAATAATAATAAGATAATAAATTTGATAATTTACTAATCCTTCGGTCCTCATGAACGTCGTATGGCGAGCCCAGCCAGGCTCTGGGATCCAACCTGGAGAAAATACATGGTCCTCGTAGCTTCCCACGCACTCATAAACACACCGAGCTGCTGTCGCTTGCTTGCTTGCTTGCAGAGGTAACGGCCGGTTTTATAACGGCAATCAATTAACGTTCATTGCATCAGGGTGGTTGGGGAGCTCATTCTGGCCCGGGGGAGAGATAAAATAAAATTAAATGATGGCGATCATCAGGTATGGGAAATGCAAGGTAAAAAGACACCTCTCGCTGTTATATTTTATTTATAATATAGGTCGATGGTTGAGCAGATGGGGAAACGTGGGGAGTGATAAAAAGAGTTTATAAAATGTTTATGAACACGTTTCAATACTATGATTCTCCTTATTTGTTTAATATCATTGTTTTTTTCATTATGCATTTTGAAGATTGGTATTCCCCTTATTTGGTTGAAAATTGCTGTTCACATTACTTGGTTGAACAATATTTTATTTGTTTTGTTGAAAATGCTCTGTTTAATGAAAATTGTTTTCAAACAATTATTTGCTATTGTAATTATTTGGTTGAAGATTGCTATATCTCCTTATTGGTTGAAAATTATTGTTCTATTTCTAGGTTGAACATTATTTTCGTTTATTTTGTTGAAAATTGCTCTTTGTTTAATTGAAAATGTTTTCAACAATGATTTGCTGTTCTAATTTATTTGAAGGTTGAAAATTGCTATTCACATTATTTGAATGGAAATTCATTTTCTTTATTATTGCGCTGAAAAATCTCTGTTTGATTGAAAAGTGTTAACAATTCATTTGCTATTCTAATTATTTGGTTGACAATTTTTGTTTTCATTACTTGGATGAAAATTCTGTTCTCATTACTTGGTTGAAAAATTCCTGTTCTCATTACTTGGTTGAAAAATTCCTGTTCTCATTACTTGGTGAAAGTACTGTAATGATATTGTAACCATCATGAAAACGAGAATATTATTTTACTTTCAGTAGAATAAACTCGATATAAACTGGATTACTCTTTAATAGAAAGCAAGGCGAGATCTGACCTTCAGCTTACTCGGTACATGTGCAAGATTTACCCTCACGCATAAGTTGTAAACATTATATTCCTAACTTAACGTATATTAAAAATGTGCTAAGTACTATGGTCAAATAGATCCTCGTTTCACAAAATTGAAATAAATACGCTATATTTAATTAGACATAAATTGTTCTGTATTGTTTTTAAAATGCACACTATCTATTTTTACGTTTTCATTCATGTGAATAAAATCATAAATATCCTGTCCTAAAATTCCTGCATCTTTAACTCAACAGGAAACACCTTTTTCAGACCATTTTAGGCTCTTCCATAGACCTTTCCTTCCTTCAAACAACAATAAAAACAACAACGTATTGTGTAGGCTTACTCCGAGTAAGCGATAACCACAAGGAAAACACTGAATTCAGAATAATTAAAAGTAAATTTGTGAAACGAGAAACAATGAAACAGGAAATTCAATATAAAAAATGGGTAATTCACTTCGGGTCTTGAATCTGACAGCTGTAGGCTTACTCTAAATAGTGGCTCCTTAGGTGAGTGGCGAGGTGGTCTCTTAAAACAGGTGTTATTGAAAAACGCAGTTGTGTCCATACTATGACGAAGAGTAGCCAGCAGGTTTTTGACTCAGAGACTGATTCAAGAACCTGTCGTTTTTTGAGATTCTGAATGGAAGCAATGCAAGACAGTTGAAGAATATGTTATGTAGAGTTTTTGGAGTGTATGTTTATTTTTATTAGTTTTGAATATAGATATATATATATATATATATATATATATATATAATATATATATATATACACACACATATAGTAAATTTCTATCACTATGTATCGGTCTACTTGAAGTTATCTCAGAAAACTAAACCGAAACTGGTTCGGGTTATACCTAGTGGTTTTTATTCCGTGTAATACTTTTGCATATACGTAGTATACATCCCATTTTTTTCTGATTTAAGCATTATATATATATATATATAGATATATATAGGATATATATATATATATATATATATATATATATATATATATATATATATATATATATATATATATATATATATATATATATATTTTAGATTAGATTTATCTTCCGCCACTGGCCAGTGGCATAAGGCTGAATATATATATATATATATATATATATATATATATATATATATATAGATCTATATATATATCTATATATTATATATATATAATATATATATATATATATATACATACATACGTACATACAAAACACCATCACAAGGGTCACGTGATTGAATGTACCACAGTAGCCAGAGGGAAATAGTAAAGGACATATTTAATATAGAATTTTTTTTAGAATTTTTTCAATTTATTTTTTTACCTCCCCCACCGTCTTTCACTTCGTACTGTACCCCCGAAGAAGTGTATATTAAACACAATTCTTAGTATACCTAGAGAGTATCGAATACGCGCAGGTATAATTACTCTCGCTCATGCACTTGCAGTAAATATTCAGTTACCATCATAGTTTATTTGCTCATAAAATATTCATGTCTTTGTTTAACAAAGCAAGCAGTAAGAAGTAAGCACGTTCCACTTTCTCGCTCTCTCTCTCTTCTCTCTCTCTCTCTCTCTCTCTCTTTATAACATCAGTTTAATAATCTCTCTCTCTCTCTCTCTCTCTCTCTCTGATATGACGCCAGTTTTAATAAACATAAGTCAATCTCTCTCTCTCTCTCTCTCTCTCTCTCTCTCTCTCTCTCTCTCTCTCTCTGCTGTGACGCCGGTTTTAATAACCATAAGTCAATCTCTCTCTCTCTCTCTCTCTCTCTCTCTCTCTCTCTCTCTCTCTCGGATATGGCGCCATTTTAATAACTATAAGTATCTCTCTCTCTCTCTCTCTCTCTCTCTCTCTCTCTCTCTCTCTCTCTGATATGACGCCATTTTTAATAACTATAAGTATCTCTCTCTCTCTCTCTCTCTCTCTCCTCTCTCTCTCTCTCTCTCTCTCTCTGATATGACGCCATTTTTAATAACCATAAGTCAACTTTCTCTCTCTCTCTCTCTCTCTCTCTCTCTCTCTCTCTCTCTCTCTCTCTGATATGACGCCATTTTTAATAACTATAAGTATCTCTCTCTGATGTGACGCCGGTTTTAATAACCATAAATCAATCTCTCAATGAATCCGCACCCAACACCAGAAGAAGCAAGCGGGCATAAAGAACTATGTAGTGGATAAGTTAGTAAGAAAAAATGCTAAGATGAATGAGGTTTAGAGAGTTTGCATCAGTTTGTGAAAGACAACCCAAAAGAATTCTTTGTTCATGTTAGTGGTAGGAAGCCAATAAAAATAGCAGAGGTACCCCAAGAGACAATGGAGGAAACCTAGTGAACTCAGACTTGGAAAAAGCAGAATTATAAGTTTTTCACTAGTGTTTTCACAATTGAAGACACTACATTAAAAACCCTTAACCAGCTATTAAATATCAAGTGGCAGAACCACTTGCTAAAATAACATTCACAGAAGACGTTAAAACGAATTAGAAAAACTAAACAAGTTCAGACTCCCGATCCAGATGGGATTCATCCAAGAGAAATTAAAGAGTTAAAAGAGGAGATAGTTCCTCACCTATATAAACTCTAGAGAATAACGGCGGAACAACGAAAGGCACCTAAAGGATGGAAACTAGGTAATGTGCCTCCTGTTTACAAAAAAGGTCCAAGAGAAGAGACAGGAAATTATAGACCAATCTGTCTAACGTCGGATCCTTGGAAAATATCTTCTGAGTCCATAATTGCAGATCAAAATGTGGATCACATTGATAGAAACAACTTGTTGTTAAACAGCCAACACGGTTTCAGACAAAATAGATCCTGCCTATTAAACCTTTTGGTGTTTTTTCGCAATATGCTTGGTATTTACGACAGTAGTAGCCAATAGATGTACTCTACTTAGATTTCCAAAAGGCCTTTGACAAAGTTCCACACAAGAAACTAATGACAAAAGTTAAAGCTTTAGGAATTGTAGGAGAAACAGCAGACTGGATCGAAGACTGGCTAACTAATAGAAACAGAGTCGTAATAAAACGGTGAAGAATTAAAATGGGCAGATGTGACGAGCAGAGTTCCACACGGGTCTGTCCTTGGCCCGCTCTGTTTTTTAATTAATATTAAATGATGATTGATATAGGATTAACTAACAGGATAGCCAAATATGCAGACGACAACAAACTAGGTTTAAATGCAGTAGACCCAGTGACAGTAGAAAGTTTAAGAAATTATCTAATGAAAATAGGAGAGTAGTCGAAAAGATGGCAAATGCCTTCTAACTTGGATAAGTGTAAAGTGTTACAAATGGGAACAAACAACCATCATGCCAACTGCATGCTGCTTGGGAATGACATAAATAGTGTAGAACAAGAAGAGGACCTTGGAGTCATTGTTACCAAGGACTTAAAATCCACAGAACAGTGCAAAGAAGCTGAAAAGAAGGCACAGACACTAGTGGGACACATAAAGAGGCAGTTCAAATACAGAAACAAGGAAACGGTGCTGCAGCTGATCACATCAATAGTTAGACCTCATCTTGAATATGCAGCACAGTTGGTCACCAACACTAAGAAAGGACAAGTAGATTAGAGGGGGTACAAGCAAGAGCCACAAAGATAATTCCATTCATCAGACAAATAGGTTACCAAAGACGATTAGAGAGCCTGAGCATGTGTAGAAACATTCAAAATACTGAAAGGCATAACAAAAGTAGACAGTTAACCTATTTCCATTAAACGAAAACCAGGAGCAAGCAACAATGGATGGAAACTAGAACTGAAGAGACACACATCCCAGTGTGGGAACTTCTTTTACATACAAGATATGTGACACATGGAATAAACTGCCACCAGAAGTTGTAAACAGCAAACAGTGTGGAAGAGTTTAAAAGAAAGCTAGACAAAATCATTAGGACACGGTGATGAACTGTAAAACCTGCTTCCATAGATTAGGGAACACATAATGTTTCCTCGGAGACAACACAAGTCTTTGAGATATCCTAATCCTTGTAACATCTCTCTCTCTCTCTCTTACTCTCTCTCTCTCTCTCTCTC
>NC_061091.1:18698089-18710589 GCF_015104395.2 Macrobrachium nipponense
ATATAATATAGTATATATATATATATATATATATATATATATTTATATATATATACTATATGTGTGTGGTATGTAATGTATTTATGTATGTTGAATATGATTGACTAATTTGGTTTTTCTACTTACTTAATTACCGATATTGAGTTATAAACAAAAGCCCCAAAATTGAAATAACTCTCGTATTCACCTCACAAAAAAAAGGGAAAAAAAACATCCCAGAAAACCCATACAGACGAGCAATAGAAAATCGCCCCGCTCAGCTTCATCGTTCCCTAAACGAATGAAGCTCGTTGGAAGCTCTTTTTAGTTCTACTCGCTGTTATTGTCAGGGGAAGCGGCTTCTTCGCTCGTGGATTTAATTTATGGATAAAGATGACTTGCCTGGGGGGAATGCGAACTGTTTCGCTCTTAGCAGATGAAGGGGACAAATCCTCTTGCCATTGTAAATGCTTACAAAGAGAGAGAGAGATGGGGGGAGGGGGGGGGAGAAGAGCCAGTTACCATTTTTTAAGGGGGAAGAGAGAGAGAGAGAGAGGCGGAGGAAAGAGCTTCTTGCCCTTATAGAGTGAGAAAGAGACAGCTCTTGGAAAAAAAAAAAATATTTGAGAGAGAGGAGGGGGGGCTGGGGGATGGGGGGGAGAAGAGCCCTATACCATTTAAAGGGAAAGAGAGAGAGAGAGAGGCGAGGAAAGCCCTCTTGCCCTTTTATTTTTAGAGAGAGAGACAGCCTCTTGGTATTTGAGAGAGAGAGAGAGAGAGAGAGAGTGGGGGGGAGGGGCGTGGAGATTCTATTGCCATTTGAGAGAGAGAGAGAGAGAGAGAGAGGAGAGAGAGAGAGAGAGATACCGAATGTAAGAGATGACAGAATTTTAGGAGATAGGAAATTTTGTGTAAATTCAACTCGAAATTGTTCCCTTCCTTGCCGATTTTATTAGAGAGAGAGAGATGAGAGAGAGAGCAGAGAAGAGAGAGAGAGAGAGAGAGGTGGGGCTGGGGGTGGGGGGTGAGGGAGATATTAACGGAATATGAGAGATGGTAGTATTTTTTTTCGGGGATAGGAATTTTGATGTAAATTCAGCTTTTATATTTTTTTATTACATATGCAAGTTAGCTGGAAGGAGAAAAAGTCTTGTAGTTTTATGATGAATATTTCATCATTTGCGATGTTAATGGGAACAAGAATAATGGACCGAATTTAAACGTGAAAATTTACAGCATTACCCGTGATACTCGTAACGCTTACCATAATTGTAGGGGATATTAAAATAAAATATAAAACTTTGTCGTTTATAACAAAAATAAAAGGGAAAAACTGTAGATTCAAGTTGCACACCAAGTGTATCGGTTTTATCTTTTTTCCTTTCACTTTTATTTATTTATCCGCCTATTTCTATAACCTTCTCCTTATTCTGCAGGGAGATTTCCCTTTGGAGCCCTTTGGGAGGAGCCCCCTCTTGGGGTTGATATAGTCGGTTGACTGTCCGAGAGGGTTTGCAGCTGCAAGATTGAAAAGTAAGAAAACGATAAGAAAACATTACGCCTCCTTAATTCTAAACAATTCTATATTTCCTGGAACTGTTTCATGTGAATTTTATTTAATACAGTTCGAAATGAAGCCCAAGCAAAGCCATCAGCCTTTGTGTCGTGAAGTCTTAAATTCATTTTTCATTTCTTTTCTCGGAGGGACTGTAGGGATGATACAAAATAAATGCAAATTGACTTTTTGTGTACCTCCCACGATGAATTGTAGGGAATTGTGTATTCCTCGAATTGTTGACTTTAAACTGTATACAATACAGTTTTCGACAGTTTTGCAGTTATTCCTTTACCGCCTATTTTAGATAACTTATTTCTCGATGAAGACGGCTGCTGACTACACGAAGCGAAAACTTTCTATGTAGCTCGATTCGTCATTCGTGAATCACCCTCCCACCTCTCCTCTCTCTCTCTCATGCCCCTCCTGCCCTCTCATCCTCCTCTCTCCCTCTCTCGTCTCCCTCTCTCTCTCTCTTCTCATATTGGAATAAATAAAAGCTATTATTATATTATCCTCTCTCTCTCTCTCTCTCTCATCCCTCTCTCTCTCTCTCTCTCTCATATGGGAAATAAAAGCTTATTATTGTTGTTATTATATTTTTTTTTCTCTCTCTCTCTCTGCTCTCTCGTTTTGTCCCTCTCAAATCTCTCTCTCCCCTCTCATCACCTCTCATCTTCTCTTCTCTCTCTCTACACTATCTCATAATTTTATCCCGTTTTTCCTCGATTCCAGTTTGATTCGTACTTTAATTTCTCTCTCTCTCACTATTCTCATTAATTATTATCAGTATCATCACTTACTTATGTATTTCCCTGATAGTTACGTCGTTCTCTCTCTCTCTCTCTCTCTCTCGTTTCCTCTCTCATCTCCTCTCTCATCCATTCTTATAATGATAAGCATCATCTTCTCGTAATGTATTTTCCCTAACAGGTAACATACACACATTTTCTCTCTCTCTCTCTCTCCACAGTCTCTATCCGCCGGGTTGCTTTCCCACGCCTCAGGCAATTTCTTTCCGGAAGTAGTTCAGACCTACATAGTAGTTATGAACGTCTTAGGAGGCAATTTAGCTCGTCTTGTAGAAATCATTTTTCCCCTGGGAAAGATCCTCGATACGAGGAATCCAAAGGAGAGAGAGAGAGAGAGAGAGAGAGAGAGAGAGAGAGAGAACTCTGTGCGTTTGTGAGAGAGAGCAGAGGCAGAATAGTTTACATGCCAGGAAATTCCAGTACGAAAAATGATGATGATGATAATGATTCTAATAATAGTAGTAGTAGTTAGTAAAAAGTAGAGAGAGAGAGAGAGAGAGAGAAATAGTAATATACCTTTCAAGAAATTACAGTAGGAAAAATGAAGATGATAAAATAATATGATAATTTAGAGAGAGAGAGAGAGAGAGAGAGAGAGAGTGTGATTCATGTCAGGAAATTAACAATAGGAAAGATTATGATAGCCAATAAATTAGGAGAGCAGAATTGGTTTGTGATCATATCATGACTCGTCGAATTATGCAGGGGGTCCCCCCCACCCCCCCCCCCGCCCCCCCTTTGCTCCGGAAGCTAAAGAACGGGTCCCTGAAACCTCATTAATGTAGGGTAGGGGTTTTCAATCTGGGTGCACATACCCCAAGGGGTGGGGGGTCACCAGGGTCTGTCAGATGGAACGCGCTCCCCCCACCGGTCTCGAATGAATGTGGAAGACGACCTTTGGCAAAAACTGCTTCAAGGCTGACTACGCTATAGTCGATGAGGAGCAGTTTCAGCCATCTCATTCGCTCCGTTTGCAGCTGTTAGAGTAATATAATTATTTCGTTTTTGCAGCTTAGTACCGTAACCTTGAAATTTACTGGTAAATAATTTTGTAATTTCAATGGAATTCTTTGTGTTTATAATTTTATTGCTTATATCAAGAGAGTTGTGCATTTCCCAATGTTACAGTGAAAGCAAATATACTCAATGGAATGTTACTTCATTGTACACAACTGGTATTATTCATAGAATTCATCGTAAAAACTGGTGTTATTCATAGAATTCATCATAAAAAAAAGCTAGTGTTCAAAGAATTCATCATAGAAACTGGTGTTATTCATAGAATTCTTCGTACAATTTTTTTTATTCCTGAAATTCGTTGTACAAAATTGGTGTTATTCGTAAAATTCATTGTAAAAAAAAACTGGTGTTACTCAAAGAATTCATTGTACAAATCTGGTGTTATTCTTAGGATTCATTGTACAAAACTGTTGTTATTCTTCGAATGATTTGTACAAAACAGGGGTTATTCTTAGAATTCATTGTACAAAACTGGTGTTATTCATAGAATTCATTGTACAAAACTGGTGTTATTCATAGAATTCACTGTACAAAACTGGTGTTATTCATTGAATGCATTGTACAAAAACTGACTTGAGTGCATTGCACAAAACTGATGATATTCATTGAGTACATTATACAATACTGGTGTTATTCATTGAATGCATTGTATAAAAAGGACATTTATTGAATTCATTGTACAAAACTGATATTCATAGACCACATTGTACAAAACTTATATAAGATTCACTGAATATATTGTACAAAACTGATATTATTCATACAATGCATAGTACAAAACTGATATTATTCATTGAGTAAATTTTTCACAACTGTTGTTATTCATAAATGCATTGTACAAAACCGATAATATACCAAGAATGCATTGTACGGAACTGGTATTATTCATGAAAATGCATTGTACAATGATATTATTCATTGAATGCATTTTTCACAACTGATGTTATTCATTGTACATAACTGATGTTATTCATTGTTCAAAACTGATAAGATTCACTGAATGTATTGTACATAACTGATATTTTTCACTGAATGCATTATTATTTTGTTACTTTGGGGCCTGTACGAATGTGAATTGCTAGCACGCTATATTTCCTCCATGGAAACGTTTGCCATCGTGAAAAACATTTGAAACGTTTGCCATCGTGAAAAACATTTGAAACGTTTGCCATCGTGTAAACATTTGAAACGTTTGCCATCGTGAAAAACATTTGAAACGTTTGCCATCGGGAAAAACATTTGAAAGGCGTGAACGAGGAACAGATGAACTGCAAGAAGCGAGTTTTCGAACTGTTGAGATATCGAAGGAAACGAAACAGGTCCAGTGACTAGACACGCACCATGGCTGGTGAGAAAATGGAAAGGCGATTTAAAAACTCCAAACTTTCGATGCTATATATTTTATATTTCGTTTTTTTAACATGAAATTTTATCTTTCATTTTTATAATGAAATTATTATTATTATTATTATTATTATTATTATTATTATTATTATTATTATTATTATTATTATTATTATTATTATTATTATTATTATTATTACTCAAGCTTCCAAAGAATGTTATGGTGTTCATTTTGAAGCAGGTTGCAGAAGGTAAAAGGAAATACAGAAAGATGAGATCAGCCGTTTTGAACAAACATGATTTAGCAGAAATAAACAAATAGGTAGAATTGTAGATAAATGATTAAAAGCATAGAGTTAAATTCAAACACACACACACACACAAAACAAAACAAACACACACACACACACACACACACACACACACACACACACACACACTATATATATATATATATATATATATATATATATATATATATATATATATACACACACATAATTTCCTCAAGCGTACATTATGTCAACCTTTCCTCCTCCGAAAAATTTTTGCATTTTATTCATCTGCTTATGAGTCTCGGATATTTATGCATGTGTTTTGTGTATACATGATGCATAACACGCACGGACGGCATATTGGCATTTGGTACAGACTACAAGCGCACACATACATATGTATATGTATATATATGTATATGTATATATATACACATGTATGTGTGCGCTTGTGAATATGTACGTATTATGTGTGTGTACTCTTACTTACTAAATCGTAGAGCAAATTTGACATTTTTTTTTATCCAACTATTGTTACTTTAAAACATTCCACATTCAAAGCGCTAGAGGAAATGCCAATATGCCGTCTGTATGTGTTATGCATCACGTATACGCACGCATGAATATCCGAGACTCATACGCAGATGAATAAAAAGCGAAATATTTGCGGAGGAAGGGTTGACATAATTTACGTGTGAGTGCTTTGTGTAAAACATGTATACATGTATATCAATAATTCCTGGGAAATTGAGTGTTCTCTGTATCTGCTCCGTGTATAGATAAAATGCAAATAAAATACGACAGCTATTAACAACAAACTTTAACTATAGTTTCCAGAGCAAAGTCTGTTCGATCATCGTATATATATTTTACTGGAAAACGTTTCATCCAACATTTTTCAATTGCTTTTTCCTGTGAATATATATATATATATATATATATATATATATATATATATATATATATATATATAGATATATATTATGTATATATATATATATATATATATATATAGATATATATATAATATATATTATATATATATATATATATATATATATATATATATATATATATATATATATATATATATATACTATATATGACTGGTAAAAAATGTTCTGTTCAACAGAATTCCATCTAATAAAAGGAGCCCATAAAAACACCAAAAATATAGTCTCTGAAACATAGTACTTTTCTCTCTATATTTTGGTGTTTTTATGGGCTTCTTTTATTAGATATATATATATATATATATATAATAATATAATAATAATAAAGGAACGCATAAAAACACCAATAGATATATATATATATATATATATATATATATATATATATATATATATATATATATCTTTTATAGGAAGGTGAATAAAAAAATGGTTTCTTTCCGCAATGTGAAAGATGATGAATAGATGATTAAAACAATCATTTTCGTAAAGAAGTTCATAACAAAGAGATCATACGTGACATCAACGAAGGTGAACTTAACTCAGAGAGAGAGAGAGAGAGAGAGAGAGAGAGAGAGAGAGAGAGAGAGAGAGAATGTCACGTTATCTGGGAAAACTTCGATCTGAATAATTATTGCCAGCTCCTTGATATGCGTCGCGAAGTTTACCAAAGGTCAAAGGTCAATCGTAGATGAGGTCAGGGGTCAAGTAGTGTGGATGCTGAGGAATTTGTTGATAGTTCACTACTATTTTTTTTAAACCTCGGAGTAGATTTAAAGTTTTTCAAGAGGGAAGTTGAAGAAACAACCGTAGGAATAGTTGTTCTACAGGCTGATGTTAAAGGAACAACAGTAGGGATAGTTGTTCTTCACGTTGAGGTTAAATAAAAAACAGCTAGAATATTTGTTCTACAGGCAGTTAAAGAAACATTAGCAGGAATAGTTGTTTTTCACGCTCAGGTTAAAGAAAAGCAGTAGGCATAGTTGTTTTTCACGTTGAGGATAAAGAAACAACAGCAGGAATCGCTGTTCTGTGCGTTGAGGTTAAAAAAACAACAGCGAGAATATTTGTTCTACAGACTGTTAAAGAAAAAACAGTAGGAATAGTTATTCTCCACGCTGAGGTTAAAGAAAAATAGTTATTCTCCACGCTGAGACTAAAGAAAAATAGGAATAGTTATTCTCCATGTTGAGGTTAAAGTAAAATAGGAATAGTTATTCTCCACGCTGAGGTTACAGAAAAATAGGAATAGTTACTCTCCATGCTGAGGTTAAAGAAAAAACGTTAGCAGTAGTTAAAGAAAAATAGAAATAGTTATTCTCCACACTGAGGTTAAAGAAAAATAGGAATAGTTATTCTCCACGCTGAGGTTACAGAAAAATAGGAATAGTTATTCTCCACGCTGAGGCTTAAGAAAATAGGAATAGTTATTCTCCACACTGAGGTTAAAGAAAAATAGGAATAGTTATTCTCCACGCTGAGGTTACGAGAGGAATAGTTATTCTCACGCTGAGGTTAAAGAAAAATAGGAATAGTTATTCTCCACGCTGAGGTTACAGAAAATAGGAATAGTTATTCTCCACGCTGAGGTTAAAGAAAAATAGGAATAGTTATTCTCCACGCTGAGGTTACAGAAAAATAGGAATAGTTATTCTCCACGCTGAGGTTAAAGAAAAATAGGAATAGTTATTCTCCACGCTGAGGTTAAAGAAAATAGGAATAGTTATTCTCCACACTGAGGTTACAGAAAAATAGGAATAGTTATTCTCCACGCTGAGGTTACGAAAAATAGGAATAGTTATTCTCCACGCTGAGGTTAAAGGAAAATAGGAATAGTTATTCTCCACGCTGAGGTTAAAGAAAATAGGAATAGTCCACACTGAGGTTACAGAAAAAATAGGAATAGTTATTCTCCACGCTGAGGTTGAAGGAAAATAGGAAATATTATTCTCCACGCTGAGGTTGGAAGGAAAATAGGAATAGTTATTCTCCACGCTGAGGTTACAGAAAAATAGGAATAGTTATTCTCGCTGGTGTTACAGAAAAATAGGAATAGTTATTCTCCACGCTGAGGTTACGTTACAGAAAAATAGATTATTCTCCACGCTGAGGTTATAGAAAAATAGGAATAGTTATTCTCCACGCTGAGGTTAAAGAAATAGGAATAGTTATTCTCACTGAGGTTCAGAAAAATAGAATATTATTCTCCACGCTGAGGTTACAGAAAAATAGGAATAGTTATTCTCCACGCTGAGGTTAAAGAAAAATAGGAATAGTTATTCTCCACGCTGAGGTTAAAGAAAATAGGAATAGTTATTCTCCACACTGAGGTTACAGAAAAATAGGAATAGTTATTCTCCACGCTGAGGTTGAAGGAAAATAGGAATAGTTATTCTCCACGCTGAGGTTAAAGAAAAATAGGAATAGTTATTCTCCACGCTGAGGTTACAGAAAATAGGAGAGTTATTCTCCACGCTGAGGTTAAAAAAAAATAGGAATAGTTATTCTCCACGCTGAGGTTAAAGAAAATAGGAATAGTTATTCTCCACGCTGAGGTTACAGAAAAATAGGAATGTTTATTCTCCACGCTGAAGGTACAGAAAAAATAGGAATAGTTATTCTCCACGCTGAGGTTACAGAAAAATAGGAATAGTTATTCTCCACGCTGAGGTTAAAGAAAAATAGGAATAGTTATTCTCCACGCTGAGGTTGAAGGAAAATAGGAATAGTTATTCTCCACGCTGAGGTTAAAGAAAAATAGGAATAGTTATTCTCCACGCTGAGGTTACAGAAAAATAGGAATAGTTATTCTCCACGCTGAGGTTACAGAAAAATAGGAATAGTTATTCTCCACGCTGAGGTTAAAGAAAAATAGGAATAGTTATTCTCCACGCTGAGGTTAAAGAAAAATAGGAATAGTTATTCTCCACGCTGAGGTTGAAGGAAAATAGGAATAGTTATTCTCCACGCTGAGGTTAAAGAAAAATAGGAATAGTTATTCTCCACGCTGAGGTTACAGAAAAATAGGAATAGTTATTCTCCACGCTGAGGTTACAGAAAAATAGGAATAGTTACTCTCCATGCTGAGGTTAAAGAAAAAACGGTAGCAGTAGTTAAAGAAAAATAGAAATAGTTATTCTCCACACTGAGGTTGAAGGAAAATAGGAATAGTTATTCTCCACGCTGAGGTTAAAGAAAAATAGGAATAGTTATTCTCCACGCTGAGGTTGAAGGAAAATAGGAATAGTTATTCTCCACGCTGAGGTTAAAGAAAAATAGGAATAGTTATTCTCCACGCTGAGGTTGAAGGAAAATAGGAATAGTTACTCTCCACGCTGAGGTTAGAAGAAAAATAGGAATAGTTACTCTCCACGCTGAGGTTAAGGAAAAAACGGTAGCAGTAATTAAAGAAAAATAGGAATAGTTATTCTCCACGCTGAGGTTACAGAAAAATAGGAATAGTTATTCTCCACGCTGAGGTTACAGAAAAATAGGAATAGTTATTCTCCACGCTGAGGTTAGAAGAAAAATAGGAATATTGTTATTCTCCACGCTGAGGTTAAAGAAAAATAAGGAATATTTGAATAGTTATTCTCCACGCTGAGGTTACAGAAAAATAGGAATAGTTATTCTCCACGCTGAGGTTAGAAGAAAAATAGGAATAGTTATTCTCCACGCTGAGGTTAAAGAAAAATAGGAATAGTTATTCTCCACGCTGAGGTTACAGAAAAATAGGAATAGTTATTCTCCACGCTGAGGTTAGAAGAAAAATAGGAATAGTTATTCTTCCACCACGCTGAGGTTAGAAAGAAAAATAGGAATAGTTATTCTCCAACGCTGATGGTTAAGAAAAATAGGAATAGTTATTCTCCACGCTGAGGTTAAAGAAAAATAGGAATAGTTATTCTCCACGCTGAGGTTAAAGAAGAATAGGAATAGTTACTCTCCACGCTGAGGTTAAAGAAAAATAGGAATAGTTATTCTCCACGCTGAGGTTACAGAAAAAACGGTAGCGGTAGCTATTCTTCATGATGAGGTGAAAGGAACAACAGCAGGAATAGTTGTTCTTGATTCAATGACACTGGCGTATCTGTTGGTTCATGAATCCATGGTTCCACGTCAGGCTAACCTCCTAATCCGATATCATTTATATTTCAGCTTATCATTTTATTTATTTTTAGTATACATAAATTTATCGTATTCTGGGAATGAAAGAAAAGTGTCTCGCTGTCGAACTTCTGTTCCAGAATTCCTTTATTCCCTGAGGATGTCGGGCAGTTGGAACTTCGGGAGTTCCAGCGAAGATGCGATGCATTTCTACCCTAATACGTACAATTCTGGTATTGTAATCATTTACTTATATTTTTTTAAATTTGTTTATTAATTTGTGGATTTATTTATTTATTTTTTTAACAAGTGATATATTCTTTCATTATTTCCCTTTACCTCCTCTTACTTCTTTTAATGAACAACATTTTCTTTGGAAGCTTGAATTTCAGGGCAATGGCTCCTGTGGTGGGCTTGTTTCTTTATGACTAGAGTTCAACTTCTGAATAATAGTAATAATGATAATAATAATAACAGTTTTTCATAGCTCTCAGTCTGGGAACTAAAGTAGATAAATAATAATAATAATGATAATAATAAAAATAATAATAATAATAATAATAATAATGATTGCAGGTCCACAATAATATCGCATGTGAAGTATAAAGTCTTTAATAATAAGAGCTTTCGAACCTTGTACTAGGTTCATCTTCAGTCAAGTGAACATTATGAACTTAGAAATCCGTCGAAGTAAACTTCTTAATAGGACAATTATTCCACTATGACGAGCGCAAATGAAGGAAGCGCTCAACAGCCCAACTAGGTAATTCCGGTGTTGTTGTTCGAATTCCTGTTTGCTATTCTGCTGGAACGTCTTGTGGGCTGTGATGATGCTGCACGGTGTTCCCCTGGCGGCGCGGCTGCAACAATGCTGGACGTCACGTCCCCCGTGCTGTAATCTGACTGCTGATAAGCCATAAAACGGCTTCTGCTTTATCAATTAAAGACTAAGGCGTCGTTGCCAGGAAAGTTGTTCTTGTTCAATAATTCATCTCTGTTCTTCCTAGCTGGTTTCGAGAGTAAGTCATTTCATGGAATTTAGGCTGTCATGCTGGGCACCTGGGGGCGTTTTCGACCATTCAGCGGTTACGATAATGATAAAAAGGGGTTGGAGCGGTTGGACAGCGGCATAAACTTTTCTGCATTGTGAATCCTCAACACCCATCTCGTCCTTCACAACGAAGCAAACACCTTGCAACCGTCATGACAAGTCTTCACTTCCGATGTTCCTGGAACGCACCTACCTTTTCAGTTGAGTTTGTTGGTTGTATGTAGGCTTCGTCCATTTATATTGTTAATTTTTCTCTTGTATTAATAACCGCTCCAACCCCTTTTTATCATTATCGTAACCGCTGAATGGTCGAAAACGCCCCCAGTTGCCCAGCTTGACAGCCTAAATTCCATGAAATGACTTACTCTCGAAACCAGCTAGGAAGAACAGAGATGAATTATTGAACAAGAACAACTTTCCTGGCAACGACGCCTTAGTCTTTAATTGATAAAGCAGAAGCCGTTTTATGGCTTATCAGCAGACAGATTACAGCACGGGGACGTGACGTCCAGCATTGTTGCAGCCGCGCCGCCAGGGAACACCATGCAGCATCATCACAGCCCACAAGAACGTTCCAGCAGAATAGCTAAACAGGAATTCGAACAACAACAACGGAATTACCTAGTGGGCTGTTGAGCGCTTCCTTCATTTGCGCTCGTCATAGTGGAATAATTGTCCTGTTTCAGAAGTTTACTTCGACGGAGTTTTTAAATTCATAATGTTCACTTGACTAGAAGATGAACCTAGTACAAGGTTCGAAAGCTCTTATTATTAAAGACTTTATACTTCACATGCGATATTATTGTGGACCTGCAATCATTGTTATCATTTTCGACACTGAAAATTGTGCCCACTAATAATAATAATAATAATAATAATAATAATAATAATAATATGACAAGTTTTTCATATCTCTAAGTCTGGGAATTGAAGTTGATACATAATTATCATATGAGCATTTACCGAGAGAATTATTTATTTTTAACGTCACCTGAGCCGTAATTAACTCTTAGGAATAGGATCTGACGACTCTGCACGGACTCTGTGTATTCATTACAACTAGATTTGTATGAAAATTCCAGTTAATTCGTCGCCAGAAGCTGAGAAGATTGTAAGATTGTCAAGGAACTTCACTCGGAGAATGAGCTCGATGTTGGAGCCTTTAGCTCCCGGGGGCCGGAGCTGACATGTAGTAAGTCCAACGCTGGGTGATACTTGTAGGAAATTATTATTTCTCATCTCATTGTTCTGAGATTATCTTCAGATTGTCTTTTTACGAGAGTGTGAATGAGGTCAAGGGGAAGTCTTTTCTTGCTTTTGAGCTATTTTTTTTTTTTTAGATTAAGAGAGTTGTTACTAGAGTAAGGAATTGTATTTGGATTATTTAAGGTAACTAAAGTGAAA